>NC_054878.1:43717340-43830328 GCF_018320785.1 Cheilinus undulatus | reverse complement strand
GTCTAGGTTACTCTGGGTTCTTAATCTTGGTCTTTATTTTTATTCTGGAATTTTATATATCTGAGATTTCATGATGTCTTTCTAACTTGGGATGTTTTTGGACTTTATACTGTCTCTACTGGGATTATTATGATGTTTGGATTACAATGCTGGACTAGGTAGTAGTCTGATGAAGAGAAACTCTGCTCGAAATGTCACGTTGGTGCAATAAATAATTGTATTTTGGAGATCTACAGTGTGCGAGACGTCTTTCTGTTCTTTGTCAGTCTTTTTTTCGGCTCAGCACCTGTCACCTAGGTTTGGATGTGCGTGTAGACTTCTTTCTTATGATATGTAATGTATAACATCTCTGCTGCAAAGAAAGTTTTAAACTGGCATTTTGACACACATTTCAGGTTAAAGAACTATTGCACCTTCTGTGAATTGAAAATTGCAGCAGGCCATTCTACAATTTAATCTAATTTGCAATTAATTTCTTAGCCCTAGTTCAGATGACTTTGACCAGCCCACTCAGCTGTCTGTGAGTTTTTTAAGTATAATGAGACATTGAGGAGCAGTGATGAACTTATTTTACATCTCTGTGGCTGCAGGGAGACGCTGGAAAGGCTTAAACAAGGTGTGCTGAAGGGGACAATAAAGCTTGGGATTGACTGCATTTGTTTTAATGAGTGCACTAATTATGGATCTTGATTAATTGGGATTAACTCCATTAATCTTGACAGCTCTAAAACGGCTAGTTGAAAAAAACAAAAATGAAAATAAAAAGATTCAAATTTCCTATTCAGTTCATTTTGTAGTGCAACCCTGTCATTATTAAATGTAGAGACAGAACTGCTCTCCCCTCACTGACATCCTGAGTCCCTGCTGTGTTTGTGAGCTGACTTTGCCTTCGAATCTTTACCCAGGCTTTCTGTCTTTGCCAATAAGCCAGTTGTTGTGGGACCAAAACAACACCATTGTTCCTTTGACCAACTGTCTGGCCTTTCATTTTGAATAACACTACTGTTGATTTCTGGTTTGGCCGCACTATCAGCACCTCTAGATGTTAGCACATTTCTCTGATATTCCTCCAACACAGAGACTGGTGAGTTCAAATGACTGCGTTTAAAGAAACAATCTTTAGATGACATCAACAATCACCCAGAAAAGCTGGAGGCTGTGAAGCGGTCAGGAGAGCATAGCTGCACCTGGTGACAAGTCCTAGTATGCCGGAAAAGTACGCCAAGGGATAAAACTCAGAACTGCTTATGCTGTCAGATGTAAAGACCTCGTCTGAATGAACTTTAACGTTGTGAAAGCTTGATTTATGCATGCTTGAATGAAGCTGATATAAGAAGTTAAAGTGGGTTGTGTTGAGTCTCCCTCCTTACCTGGACCCTTGATGCTGTCGCACAGGTTGTCAGTGAGATTGGCGATGATGTCCTGCAGATGATCGAAGTCTTCGACGTAGTACAGGTGGGTGTCATGTGGGTCAGAGGCGATGGACTTCAACTGATCCATATCAAAATTCTCCACACCTGAGAGCAAAATGAACCACCACAAAATGATTAAAAATTCATTTCTAGTTCATAGATATCTGTCTGTATAACCACTGTCTCTGACTGGTACTTAACCCTCTGAGCCTGCAGCTTTTTTTTTAACCATCAACCCATAGGTACACAGTCAAGCTCTGAACATCTTTTTCTTCAGGACAACCTGGGCTTTAGGAATATGTGTGCTGCTGTAGTGTCACTAGTATTTAAAAAAGTTATTGGACCTTAAAGACAAAAAAACAAAAACCAGAAAACAAAACTAATCAGAAATTAAAAGTCCACCCCTTGTTAAGCTGCCCTAAGTTCCTGAAGCTGCTTTGTTTGACAGTCCTCTGAAGGCTGAGCTCATCCCTGTTTCCTTACCACACTTTTCCCTTCAGTCAACTTTCCATGAACAGCCTGTCCTTTCAGCAATGACCTTCTGTGGCTTACCCTCCTTGTAGAGGTGCCAGCAATTGTCTTCTGGACAAGTGTCAAGTCAGCAATCTTGCCCTTTATTGTGGTTGTGTGTACTGGACCAGAGTGAGAGAATTCAAATTCAATTGAATTCAATACATTCAAAGTAAACAGTCCCTAAAAGCTCCCCTTTAACTAAAAATGCATCTACCATAAAATCTAGATTATAAGTCCCTCCAGTGTGTAAGATGCTGTCAGTTTTGAGGGATGTACTGAACAGTATCACTGTTCTCTTTAAGGTTTATGACCTAAGAGAGAACGTCTGTTCAAAAGTACATCTGCCGGCCAATCAGGGTCACTTTGTGTCCCAGGACGTTGTCATCAGTAGAGAGACCGATTCACCATGAATGGGGTGAATTTTAAAGTTGCATTTTCAGGGTTTATTCAGAGGCGGCTGTTCTTGCTGTCATGATGCCACTTGTCTCAGGACTTCATACTGGTATATCAGGACTTCATACTGGTATATCAGGACTTCATACTGGTATATCAGTCACAGCGGTAAACAGGAAACAGCCAGCTTTCAGCAAAAGAACTGGGTAAGTGTGCCTCATGCACCAGGTTTTATGGCATTTTCAGCTCACAGATTTTAGTTACCTTAAGTATGCTTCAGACTTGTTTTGCAATTTTCAAACCTTGTTGATATCAATCAATTCTTTTAACAATAACACTGAAAAACCATTGAACTATCTCACCAATAGCATACAGCTCAATGCCGTTATCTCTCAGGTTTTGTGACGGCATGTCAACGTCGTCCTGGGACTCTCCATCAGTGAGGAGGACAACAATTTTTCTGGACTCGTCCCGCATCCCTACAGTGGGTTTGAAGTTGTTCTGCAGGATATAGTTTAGAGCCAGTCCTGTAAGAGAGGAGGTCAGAGGTTAATGAATTGTTCAGATGACCAACTCTTTCCTGCTCGGTTCTTTAATTATCTTACTACAAATAAAACCCAAACAAACACCAAACATAATTCACATCCATTATATTTCAGTACTTATTAATGTTTACTGTACACTTTAATTACTCCATGTTTTATTTCATAGACATTTTTTGTTCTCCCTTATGTTAACAGCTTTGATGTTATCAGAACTCAAATTTAGAAATCCATCCATCCTGCTCATACAGAAGAGGGTCAGCATGGAAGCAGGCTAAGGAAGTTGACATGGACCCTCCTCTCCAAATCGATATTTTCATCTCCTCCTGGAGGAACCTAAGAGGAGAGACCTCCAGTTTCCACATACAGCGTACGCGCCGTGAATTGCACTGCGGAGCGAATCGCTCCGTCTCTAGTTTATCAGAACATTTCCACAGCCGGCGCTCCAGACTGGGAGCGGAGCGTGCCTGGACCCACACTTCGCTCCACTTAGTTCGAGATACGCTGTAGGTCTATTTTCATCACTGGCCGCTGCCAAACCACATCAATACCTGTCGATCAGAAAGCTCCGGAAAAGGAACCCACAAGCGTAGAATTTCTGGTTCTTTCAAAATACAACACGGACTCCTGATTGTAATTCATCACTAAAGCAACATTATGTCTCATCCTGCAGAGAGAGCACAGAGCTACAACGGTGCCATTGACGAGGAAAAGTTAACTTTTAAAGAAAGGGTATTGTGTCTTTTTTCAAGGCTTTACACCATCTCTCTGATACCCACGTAGTAGCTTCACTTGGTTTACAGCTCAAAAAACTCCTCATGTGTCTCACACTGGCGTCCTGAAAAACCCCTATTTTAACCTTTGTCTGAAACGCTTCATTTTCGCTGATGTCTCTTTGACACCCCCCCACCCCACACACACACACACACACACACACACAGACCTGCTTTCCTCTGATTGGACGATTTTCTGGAGGCTGGCCAGCAGCAGGACTCAATGTTTTGTGCCCGCCCCCTCCAATGTGGCTAATAGTACTTGTAAACTTTGAATGAACCGGTCCGACTGAGTAAAATAAGGCGAATTTTGATATACGTCCGTACGTGTTAGACCTGGAGTCTGACCCTGATAGTTTGGAGAGAGAGGGGGAAGAAAACCAGCAGCAGCAGCGAAGGATAGAGCAGGATGTATCTGTTTGGTAAGTTTCACTGTGTTACTAAATGGCTAAAGGGCTAAAAGGCCTTGTGGGGGCGGTCTGTTCCGCTTTGCTGGCAGCACGGACAAACCGGTCAGGAAATCCTATTGCGATGACCTCATCAGTTCGCTCCATCAAAATCTCGTCTCGGGAAGATCTCGGAGAGATTCCCAACAAACTGTTTTCATTAGTTTACACTCTAATTCTAATATTTCTGCCGCATACATTTATCTTGCGGTTTGAAAATTTGCATTCGTGAAGTATGGACATCCAACATTGTGACTTTATATTTATGTTACAAAAATATAATACCCCCTCTTTAAGGACATTTAGCCAAAGAATTTTACCTAAAACCACAGATCCTTTAATCAAACATTAACCTTAACCTTTTAACTAATATCATGGACTTATACCGGAAAGGATGATAAATTAAGCCCCAAAGGTAAAATAGTTGTCTGTTGACATACTTCTCCAGCGTGAACTCACAGTTCTCCTGTGATCTCTTCCTGCTGACCAGGGCTGTGCGCTGGGGCACAGCGCTCTTGACACGATTCCAGGCATGGTCGCTTGCCACCAAACCTGTGGCGCTTCGGTGCATGGTGCAGTTGTCCTATGTGGAAATCGCGGGAGAGTCTAGCACCTTTCCAGAGGCTGAGTGCACCACCTTGCCATACAACTGGGCATAACATTATGTCTGGCATGGATGGTCAGTGTATATTTGACCAACAGATTTTTAATATGGAATGAGAAACCCAAAATCAAGAAATGAGATGTTTCCCCATGGGTCACACCTGTGGGTCCTTTAGGCAGTTCATATTAAAAGTTTTAAGTCTTGGGGCTTCCCAGTTGCACCAATAATCGAACAATTACATATCTGTGTACTTTCGACTGTGTGCAGGGGCTTGTCTGAGATTTTTGGTGGTTACACAGGAATTTTCAACCATTGTTTCCCATGGACTTCTGCTTTGTTGAATTGTTATCTAAACAGGCACTGATGTTTTAGATTTGACCATAATCATATCAAACTTTAAAAATCTGGTATCCTGACAACCGTAGATTGATCATGTGAACCAAGATGCTCTTCTTACCTGTCCTGGTGCCTCCTGTTCTGTAAGGAAACGTGGCAACAGCGTCCAGCAGGGATTTCTTGGTTCTGTGGGTGTTCAGGTACCACTCTGTCCTTGGGTCTTCACTGTACTGAGCCAGACCTGCAGAAAAGACGTAATGAAGGGGTCAAATCCCAGAACCAAACACCTGAAAGTGATGTTCCAAGTTAAAGAAAACCTGTCGCAGCCATTGCAGTTTCCAAACCAATTATAAAGCAGTCAAACCTATGGATGAAGAGGATGAAGATCATGTGATCTAATACTAATACAGGATCTAATACAGGAATCTTGAGTTTGGCATGACTTGGGTGAAAGTTTTACCAATCTGAACTCTGTCAGGGCCGATATCGAAAGCTTCAACTAAACGAGCGATGAACATGCGGCAGATTTGGAAGTTTTGGATGCCAACACTAGAGGAGCCGTCCACCAGCACCACGACGTCAGCTTTAGCAGTGGTCATACACCGAGTTCCTGTAGAGACGATGAGGACAGAGAACCACAGTTGGTACAACATAGACGGCCTACTGAGTTTGAAATGAAAAATACGATCATTGATGTAGGTAAATGCAGAAAGAGTGAGATGAGACACATCAGAAAAGAAAGAGGATGAAATGGGCAAATCAGACCAAGAATCTTCACGATTTCTTATCCAGTGCAGGGCTGGTACTTAATGTATGTAGTTTTTCTGATTATTGCAGTGTACATATCCATTTAGAGCTGTAAAGTACTAACCTTCCTCTGTCCCCATTTATTCATAACGGTTGTCCCTCACTTCTTGCTCTCCACTGAGTATTTGTACATCATCACGATCACATGACTACAAATAACCTATCAGGCAATAACAGACTTCAGGTGTGTTTTTCTGTGTTCTTACCCATTATTATTAAAGTTGTGACTCATTCACCAGTCTGAGAGAGAGCATGTTGGCTCCACATCAGGAGCCTCCTGCTGCGGACCACTTAGTTGTCTCTCCGCTTTTTCTTTGGAATCCAGCAGCCATTTACTGATGTGCATGTCTAACTTCGTTTTTTTAGCTTAGAGAAACTCTTGCAACACTCTGTGGTGGCACATTATCTCACCATTTTTTTTTGTGTGGTTTGTGAATGTGAGAGTGCTTAATTATTTCAATCATCTGTCTGTCTTTGTGGATGTTCTCAGAATTACCAGCTGCTCTGAAGTCCAGTTCAGAAAAAGATTTATGATGCAATGAAACTGAGACTGAAAGGTGGTAGACTAGAAAACAGCAGCAATGTGATGAAATGCTTCTGCATTGCATTTTAAGCCTCAAAGCAATTAATTTGTACTCTGGTTTCCATTCTCAAGTGATGGAGTTTAAAAGAAGAGCTCTGCAGGTTTGGACTGAAACTAGAAGAGTGAAGAGGTTAAATGAAGAATGGTGTGTTTTCCAGCCTTTAACCCTGTGATCGTTCTGTGACAGCAGGAGCTGTAGTCTTCCTGTCTGTTATAAGATTCTCCATACATTCACTAACATGTGAAAGACATTTTAAAAGTCAGGAACTAACTCATTTAACATGACAGAAATACACTCGTAAGATGTGTGATGTCGGTTGATGACTTCCAGTCACAAGATAAGGCCTTTTGTCCAGTTAGACGGAAAGAGCCTGCACAGACTCAAATATACCAAAAACTTGCTGTATTTAAAGTGTTACAATGAAAATCCTTATCCAGAATTGTATTACTTTTATACATAACTCACTAGCTATTGGATCTGGGCTAATAGCCAGGGTGTTTTTGAGCAGGCAACCCTGGGGTTCAAAGATGTGGACTACTCTCTCATAATAGCACAAGGTTTATTTAATAATCGTTATCAGTATATAATTAGTGGGGGGGCTTAGTCAATTTTGAGAATCCAACACTTCATGTCCTGCATTTTAATCAAGTTCATGAAACAATCTGAGGTATAAATTCAGGTAGACATCCAAGGTCAGTGATTAAAGGAGACTGGTATTTCCTTTATAAGGTCACATTCTAGTGAGCTTAAATTTGTGTTTTTTCTCACGTTTATCTTAAATGAGCACCTTCATGTTACATAAACATCACAGAAGCCTGTTTACTGCTCTAACATATAAAAACATAGACCATCTAAAGCTAACCTAACACAACGTTAAACATAAAAATTATAGCTGACAGATTTTACCAAAATAAGAGGATTATGTTGATATTGTGGTGTAAGGTGACCTTAAAGGTCACATTATTTGCTAATTTAAGACAAGTTTATATTGGTCTCAGTGGTCCCCAAAACATGCCTGTGAAGTTTGTTGCAGAAAAAAACACTCCAGTACTGTTTTATTGCATTTCTAAAACCCCTCTGTTTCAGCCCGGCTCAGAACAAGCTATTTCTGTGTCTGTGGCTTTAAATGTTGCTGACCTATCTAACTCTGCCCCTCTCAGGACATGGATGTGGCTTCATGGATGTGACTTTCCTGATCCTCCTATCAGCTGGCAGCTAAGAGGAGAATCAGGAGAGGAGGGCTGATCTTTCTTCCAGGCCTGGGTCACATATTTTAGTTAGAAAATACCAAAAAAAGTGTTATTTTGTATAAAATGTGACCTCAAACATTTTATTTTTTATTTCAGCATTTCAACCTTAGAAGCTCTGACTGTAACATGCTAGCTCTACCTGTCTCTCTCCCTGCGTCACTGACCGATATGATAGTTTTTCAGATGATTTGTTTTAATTTTGCTGTCTCATTATCTATATACTGTCTATTAATTGGTCTTTTGTGCACAGTAAAGCTTCTCAAGGCATGTCAGAGGTTTGCTAAAATGCTAAAATGTTGGCCAATCAAAACTGATTCTAACAACTGTCACCCATCTACTGAAGTTGATTTACAAAACTAACACATCAAATATTGGGGTCATATTTGAACTTTCAGCCTAATCTAATTAAGTTTATCATACGTGATCTTACCTGTCTGGAAAGGTGTGTAGTGGGCCTGTATCTCCACATTGTTCTCCTCGTTAACAGACTGGCAGGTTAATTTGCTGTTGTTGCTGATCTGGCTCGTGACATTCAGGTCAGAGAAACAGTCTGCGTCTCTGGAATTCTCCCCAACACCATCAGTAATCTCAGCTCCTGTCTCATTCACCCAGCGGAGACTGTTTGGTTGACAGGAAGTCAAACCTCTGTATCTCAGCAGAGAACACTCTAGTCTGACATCACTGCTGCTCCTCAGATCAGACTGTCTTTGTGTTGGAAAGACTGAAAGAAAAAGATCAAAACTTAGTTAGACATTGAGATCTCCTGGAAAGTTTCTCCTCTCTCTGTTTTTGGCCAAACAATCATCACTAGAGTAGTATAAGATCTAGTCATAAACCAAAAGTGACCAGCAGATGCAGGGTTGGACACAATGCAATCTTTTGAAACATTAAGAATGTTACATGTCCAAGAAGGACGCCAAGCTCACTCTGGTGCAACACATTTAACTGTTGAAGATTCTGTGGTCATTCTATAAACATGTCTCTTTTAATGCCTCTTTTAATCTTTTAAATCACTCTGAAATGTTTCTCATGAATAAAAACATTTATCAAAGTCTTCTTATTAAAAGCTCAACAACTTAAATCTTTTAAACCTTAACATCAGCTCACAGAGAATACATAAGAGACATTCATACATAAAACTGGATGACAGACCATTTCCCTTTAGTTTGCTTTTAGGTAATTACACCATAGACCTTGTAAGAGGTCGAATAATCGGTCTGACCAATTATCAACACATATTTAGAATTTTGCTGATCACCAGTATCAGCATTTTATTCTACTGATCACTGATTATGATTAAACAATAAAAAAGTCCACTACTTTGGCTCTGCTGCATGTGTTTCTACCCCTCTGGATCCACTTCCTGATCACCCCCCCCCACTGAAATTGTATTGATCAATCAAAACAAAAAAAAAAAAATCCAAATTTTGAGCACATGCCACTAGTGACAGACGGTGGGGCGGCTGCATTGAGTGAGGTGGAGGGCTGCATGTGGCCCCTGGGGTGTCAGATGCCCACCCCTACATAAGAGGTTATTGGTCTGGCAAACAAAACAGGTGAGTGACAGTTTGCTGTTCAGTGTAGCTCTGATCAACTTAAATAAGAAAAATGAAGGGGGTGCTAATATTTCTTCATGGAGATGAGACTTACCTGTAAAAACACTGAGATACACATTTACATCGTAAGGATCAGAATCACCACGTCGACACGTGTAGAGACCAACATCCTCAGCAGTGACACGTTTAATGACCAAAGAACAATTGGAGTCCAAACTCAGCCAGTCAGCTCGGGACGACGTCTGCTTCACCTCCCCACTGCTTGCCTCCATAACGGTCTCTGATGGATCTCTGTTATAAAGCCATGAAATATCAGAGCACTGCAGAGGTCCAGAGGATGATGGAGAGCCACAGGGCAGGGTGGCGTCTTGTTCATGTTGGAAGATGCGATGAATCTTCTCTTGACTGTTGACCACTGGAAAGACACAAAGAGAAGAAGAAGTGTCAGAAACCAAGCTCACATCAAACTTCACAGAATCTCTCTGGACATTAACATCTGATCTCAAGGTTATTTTGTCAAAGAAGGAACAGAGAATATTGTTTAATTCTGGGTTTTGTTCCTGCATTTCCAGCCTGAAATCAGATGTACACTAGAGTAAGATCTGAATTCACAAATAACTGACAAAGATGAAAATAAATCTACAGATTTGGTGGGAATGTTTTTTGTCCATAATTCCATACTCTGTAGTTTTGCTCCAACCAATGGCACACTGCTCTAAATGATTGTTAACCTGTGGTGTATTAGGAATGAAATAAAAAACAAATCATTTTGAATTTGATGGTGACAGCACATCTCAAAAAAGTAGGGACATGGCCATGTTTCAGTTGTGTTCCATCTCCTCTTCTTTAGCAACAGTCTATAAACAGCTTTGACCCAGAGAAGACAGCAGTGTTTCTGGATCCTGTTCACATATGGCGTCTTCTTTACATACAGCTTTACAATCAGCTTTAGAAAAGCTGGTCTGAAGGGTTGTGTTTCTGCAAAAGAACACTACTTCATCCAAACAACAATAAAAAGAAAGACAAGTGGGCAACATCACCCAAAAATTGGACCTAAAACGACTTAAAACAAGATCTCTGGACCAACAAAGGCTAGACTGGACTCTTTGGTGCAACTTGCAGACTCTATGTCTGCAGATGGACAGGTGAACATCGTAAAGCATCATTTTAACACCCACAATAAAGCACAGAGGTGGTAGCGCCATGGTAACACCCACAATAAAGCACTGAGGTTGTAGCACCATGGTAACACCCACAATAAAGCACAGAGGTTGTAGCGCCATGGTAACACCCACAATAAAGCACTGAGGTTGTAGCGCCATGGTAACACCCACAATAAAGCACTGAGGTTGTAGTGCCATGGTAACACCCACAATAAAGCACTGAGGTTGTAGCGCCATGGTTACCACCCACAAAAATTTACCAATGAAACTATGATCTTTTTCTACAAATTTAATCTTGCTTTCATACTTTTGGACTGTAGTGTAGGTTTCACTCTGACCATGCATGTCTTTTAGTGTTTACAATCTTGGATCAGGTGTGGGCAACTAGTCACCTGGGGGCCACATGTGCCCTTCCACCTTACTTTATGCAACTTCCCAAATAAATTCTAAATACCAATAAATTTTAAAATCAAAGAAAATTAAAACCTATAATCTTTCCTTTAGTTGTTTTATTTGTTTAGAAAATAAGAGATTAATGAATTTGAAGGTCTAATATTAACTCCTAGATATTTAAATCTGTCAGTAGAAATTCTAAAGGGTAGGTTGTTAAGATGGGGCATATGAATGTTCTTATCCAAGTTAATCCTAAACCCATAGAGCTGTCCAAACTTCTGTATTAAATCAAGAAGAGGTGAGAGGGACGTCTTTACATGGGACAGAGTCAATAATCACACCACTACAGACCTATGGTGGAGACAAATGAGCTGAATGATATTTATAATAGATAAAAGTAGAAACTGCAAGAGGTTCCAAAGCAAGAGCAGGACACTCAAACCATAGAAAAGTTTACCTAATGACTCGGACTAACACTAAGTTGAAAATATCTGACAGCCAGGCACTCTCACTCTCACAACTATGACCAAGTTAGAGTCACTAATTAGCCTAACAAGCATGTTTTTGTGGTGGGAGGAAGCCAGAGTGCCAGAGAGAACCCACACATTCATGGGAAGAGAACCAGGAACCTTCATGCTTTGAGGCTACAGCGTCAACCCTTCATTGCTCTGCAGCCCTTCAACACAATAATCCTCTAAACATGTAAGAGCTTTGACAGCAGAAGAACAAACCTTTAGTTCTGCTCAGATTAGACCTCAGACATGACTGACCACTAACTCCTTAGCTGCTAGCTCAGCTGATTTTACATGTTTATATTAAACACAATCATCAGCATACATTTGCACATCTATACCATGACACACTTTTAACACATGTAAAGATAAATAATAGAAAAAGAGTAGTTACCCCCAAACTGGAGCACAAAAATGAAGATCAATCCCAGCAGAGCCATCCTCCATCTGGTCTGGGGGGGAAACTGGCAAAGTTCTCGAGGCGTTACCTTATTTGAACTAAATTTGAGACGGTTGTGCAATTTCCTTTAATGTAGTTAAGTTTCTGAGACAAGCTAATCTTAACAAAGCATCTGACACATCAACAAAAAATACTCAGAAAGCTTTAGGATGGTGGGTTATTTCAGAGTGAACATCAGGAAATTTTACATCAATGCAGGAAATGTCGGAATCTTTTCAGGTGCTGCGAACATAAATGAAATTAGTTCATCACACTTTATAATTTGGTGTTTTATGGAGGAGTGTTCTCTCCTCTCCAAGTCTGATGTCTGTAATAACAGCAACATGCAGAGCAGAGCATGCAGATCATTTCTAGCTGGGTTTCTGTTATAGTTTTTTGCAAAATAAAAGTGACATTTCTTAAATTTCGATTAAGTACAATTGAGCTTTGATTGCATTTCCATTAAAGGGAGTGTTGGGCATAGGCCTTGCAATTCTCGTAAAATCTCATCTTGTGTGAATCAGCTGCAGGGAAGCTTGCCGCTCAAAACCTGTTGTGTGTTGATACAGTTTTGGTTACATCTACAGCGGTTGCCTTGATAACTTTGAACAAAAGACGAGGCAACGGCTGATAGTTCAGAGGTAAAGTCCATATGTGTGGCAAAAGCCACGAATAAGGGTATTACTATGGTGATAAGCAAAGTCTCATCTCTTCTTCTGCCCACATGTACCACGCCATGTTGTCTCAGAGTGACTGGTCATGTGACCCCGTAAGTCACGTCCCGTGACTTGTAAATGCGGAAAAGTGTTTCCATTACACTTTTGAGATATATTTTTATATCAAAATGCCTAGAAAACATCAGGAGAGCGTAAAAACTTGTTTGCAAAATTTGAGAGGTTTTTCAAAATTCCGGTGTTTCCATAACCATTTTTTATTGCTTTATTTAGTTTTTGCACATTTCTAAGGGTAATGGAACCCAGCTTCTGTCAGCCTGTTTGAGGCTTCAACACAAGCTGTGAGCTGCAACGGATCAACTCGGTTTGTCTTGAGCCCGTGGCCGAGCCCTGCAGCAGCTCATTTAAAAAACAGCCTAAACATCTGTCTAAAGGTGTGTTCTACCTGATGACTCACTCCTCTAATGCCATGATGACTCAAAGAAGAGCGCTGTAGCTTTAAATGAGGTCAGAGAAGCAGCGACAAACATGGTAGTAACACCGATGCTAAAGCTAAGCTGCATCAATGAGAGACACGCTACTTTTAACAAATTCTTTAGAACAAGTCTGTAGTTCTTTCATTGTGAATGCTAACGACACTTGAATATGAGGCATTTTCCCCTTTGTCCTCTCACACTTCACACACATACATCCCTCAAACAGACCAAATGATGTGTCAGAAATGTGCCATGTGACCTAGCAGATATTAGGACTCAAACACAGTGTTGTTGGAGTTGTAGCTAATAATACAGGAGCTGTATTCACTCTGAGGCATCAGCTATAGTCTATCCCAAACAGATTTACCATGACACTTTGGAGTTTCATTACCAGATTTGCTGGAGGCTGTAACACTGCCAGACACCCACCAGACTGTTAATAATGAGTGTACGCCCCCTGCAGGACATCTGAGGTAAAAGTCACTGCTATTTCTAACAAGGAAGAGAGAGAGAGAGAGAGAGAGAGAGAGAGAGAGAGAGAGGTGCTGCTACCACTCTGAATCATCAACCCTCTAAATCAGAGCTTCCCAAAGTCTGAGGGCTCCAGAGGTACTGCAGGTCATAAGAGGACATTTGCTACAAATAAAAGACATAAACTTATTATTGAAAATTTAAATAATGTTTAAAATATAAAACAATAACTTCAGTTCCTGAATCAGCTTTATACTATGTTTGATGTGCAAACCGCTGTCATGGTTTAACTGGTGTTGGATTAACTGGTGACACTGTTAAATATTCTACTGTGGCACATCACAATTAGAAGAAATCATCAGTGCCTTTGGAGACATCACGGTTTCTCAGAAAGCATTTGTAGGGTCACAGTGTTTAAAGAGATAAATATTAAAGAAGAAAATAAAGGTGACTTTGCAGATGCCTGATCAAACATAAACACTATGGTCTATGTCTATGTGGACTTTGTGACTCTGCAGAGGCTTTCCTATCAACAATGTCTCTGAAAGTGTTTCTCTGTATATGAAGTCAATGATGGAGGTAAATACTTTGATAGTCATGTTTTGGTTGTCTGAGGGTTTTGGTGGACCCCTGAAGATTTGCAGGTTTCACTGAGGGCCACAGCATGCTGAAGTCTGGGAAAGGCTGCTCTGAATGATTGAAGAGATCTGAGACACTCAGAGGGATTGTTAATAAAAGCCTTTATTTCATCAGGACTACAGACTCATACAAACATGACAACATGTTTCAGGCCTTCAGTAGGGTAAGTACAAAATGACCACCAAGCTGCTTCCTTTAAGGATTCACATCAGGTCACATGATCACTGCTAGTCACATGATCAGCTAAATAGTAACTCTGTTAAAGCAAATGGTTAAATCTACATGATATTAAAGTAAATAAAACAATAATAAAAGAAATATATATTTACAATTCACAAATGGTGCTAATGGTATAATTTTCCCATTTTTATAAAAGTATATACATAGATTTAGTTAAATGTAAAATGAAAACATGGTCATTTGGTGAGATTTACACTCCAACAAAAGTAACATTTAAAAAATCCTGAAAATGTGAGTCTGCACGACTATTCTTGACTGTGCATGGTTGTGTTTGACTTTGCTTCAACCACCTTCAGCTACAGGTTCTTTGCCAGGAGGTGTTTTTGCACGCCTCCTGACCGGCCTTGGCATCAATTTTATTGACAGAGAAGCTCCACCATTCTCAGCAACAGCAGGGGTAACCTGTCAGCTCAGGAGAAGTGTATGCGTACAACCTCATATGACCTCCTGACCTCTCATGTCGTCTATTCAGATGAAGGAAGACAAGAGTCCAGAGGAGTCTTGTGCTGAGCTAAGAGGCTAGCTGAGCCCCTTTAGCATATAATAATAATTTTGTCACAAACATAAATTTAATTGAAGCAGTGATGTACTATCAACTGAATAAACCTTAAGGAGTGAGAGACTAAGTAATGAGAAGCTCGCTCCTGTTTGAGTGCAGTTTCCTTTCCTCCATTCTGTCATTATTTAATCCACAAACTGAATGAAGAGCCATTCGGGAGCCAAACATCCAGCTCTACTGAGTTCTAAAAACAGATGGATTTCTTGTAATGATGAGCAAAACTGGACAGACAACAGCTGGGAAACACAGGTACAATCAAAGGTTAATGTGCCAAAACTGGACTGAACCAGACCGGTGTTGTGTGAAGCTGCTCGTCCAGACTATGGAGGCATTTTTAATTCCTGCCTGCTGCTGTTTCTCTGAGAGTTGTAAAACTTTTTTTGTGCCTCAACATTTCACTGCTTTCAGGATGCAAATGTAGCTAAAGAAATAAGAATGTTTTATTTGTTCACTTTGAATGCGTGGCCTGGTTGTTAACAGCTCAAAAGCATGGCCTTTTTGGTGACGTTTCTCTATGCATGACATCATCAACAAAGAACCAATGAGATGAAAGCAGTGAGGTGGGCTGTACTGCTGAGCAGATCAACATGTTATCATTTACAGAGGAGGAAAAGACAAAGATAATGCTGACTCTACCAGTCATCTCCCACTTTCAGAGACACCTAATGGTCCATCATCTGATGAAATGGTGCTAATGTTGGATCAGGAGCAAAGCCCACTAATGACATCAGACCAGCTGCAAACAACAAAAGATCCAAAACCTTGGAGGGTACGTGAGTTTATCTTGAGAGGCTGGCAGAATAACCTGGACAGACTTTCTGCCTTACAGAGACAGTATGACCTGAGTGTTCAGGATGGATGTGTGCTGTGGGGAGCCGGCATTGTCCCACCAGAGACAGGACGAGTATCTTTGATGGAGCAGCTGCATTAAGCGCATCCTGGGATGAGCCGCATGGCCTCAAATGTACAGCCACATGGAAAACAAGGTAAAGTCATGCAGCACACGCCAGGAGCACAGAGAGGCTCCACTATGTGGACTACTTTGGAGTGGCCTGAGAAGACTTGGAGAAGACTCCACATTGATTACTGAGGATCTTTAATGGGTAAAATGTTCTTGTTAACTGTTGATGCACACTCAAAGTGGCTGTAGGTAAACCCAGTGAGCTCTGCTACATCAGAAATGACTGTAAACCACCTTAGAATCAGTTTCAGCACACATGGCCCCACAGAGACGATCGTGTCTGACAACGCCCAGTGTTTTGTCAGTGAACAAATGAAAGAGTTTATAACACTACATGGAATCAGACACAGCGGTTCCTGATCATCCTTCATCTAACGGTCTAGGTGAGAGAGCGGTACAGACTTTCAAAGAGCTCATGAAAAAGGGAACAAGAGACATCAGCAGAAAATTCAGTCCCTTCCACCTATACCACAGCCAGCCACAAGGGGGCGATTGAGATATTTGTCATGTTGTTCATCACTGGGTTTGAGTTAAATATGTCTAATCCTGATTGGTGAAAAACACAGGCAGTAAACAGCTCTTTTGTTTTTGATATCCAGGCAGGGAAATTGGGAGGTTGACGCCGTAATCAACAGTTCTAATCAAGAATGGACTGATGAGTGTGTTTATCATGCTTCTTATTTACTAATAATGGCTGACAGGTGGATTTTTGAGAAACTGTTCAAACATCAAACAAATCAACAAAAATCTCAGTTAATTTTAGGGTTCCTTTAGGAATTTTGAAAATGAAAAGACACTGTAAATACCATTAAACATTTTCCTCACATTTTCTTAATTCAATAATCTTCTGGGGGCCAGAAGAGAAGCTATGACTTTCTTTTGACTTAATCTTGATCTGGAAGTTGTTGCAGTTCGATGGAAGCAGCACCTAATGCTTCATCATTTTCATCGTCGGCTTCAATGACATCCTCATGCATCTGTGAAATACAACACAACACATGAGATTCAAAACAACAAGAGTCAACAGAGCAAACTCTGCAAAGTCCATCGTCCCAGAGGTTTCATCAGTCAGAAGAAATGTCACACATCGTAGGAGTTACTTTAAACTCGCGCTGGTTTCTTTACACCGTGGTTTGATGTTACCTGGAAGTAAATAGCAGCATTAATGTTTTACATATGATTAGTTTGAACTGTTTCTGCCACATTGATGGTGTTTATTTCCTCACCTCTGAGGGTGAAGACCAAAACAGTGCTCACGATCATCAAAACAAGAGCTGAAATACGCAGAACGAGCATGATGGAGCTGAGAGGAGACCAGTCTGTTGAAGCTTTATGAGAAAAAGAAACATTCATAAGTGAATAACTGTAACTGAACATGTAAGGATATCTGTTAGTTAAGAAGGCTCTGATTGAATTATTAACCCTGGCATTCTGGTCACCACAGTGGCAGCTCTTTAGAAAACATCTTCTACCCTACACTTCTATCTGTGTTGTCATCTGTTTTGTTCCACAGATCTTGTTGAAGCATAAATAATGGTCCTACCTGTGAAGACAGGTGTGTAGTCGGCCTGTATCTCCACATTGTTCTCCTCATCAACAACCTGGCAGGTGAATGTCTTGTTGTGTCCGCTTTGATGAGTCACAGTCAGGTCAGAGAAACAGCCTTCATCTCTGAAAGTCTCTGTGACACCGTCAGTAATCTCAGCTCCTGTCTCATTCACCCAGAGGAGACGGTATGGTGGACAAAGATGAAGATCTCTGAATCTGAACAGAGAACACTCTAACTGGAGTTCATTGTTGCTCGTTGGATCAGAGTCTGTCAGTTTTGGAGAGACTGAAGGAAAAAGATCAAAATCTCAGGTTAAAGATATTTGACATCTGCTGGAAATTAGAGACTCTCATACACAACTCTGACAAGTTAGTCCTCATCTTTGTCTGGTTTCAGCCAAACATCATGTCTAAAGTGGTAAAACCCAAATTCCAAAAAAGTTGGAGCGCTGTGTTAAATGTACATATAGACAGAATGAAATGACAGTTAAATCTCATAAACACATATTTTATTTACAACGGAGCATAATCCCCGAGCATTTATCCCCTCCTTAGATAGATGACTCCATCAGAAGCCACAGAGAAGAATGTCGGAGAGCTGAGCGAAGATGGAGAAAAACAAAGCTTACTGTTCATTACCTTTACATGAAGGAATTACTAATAAAACTGAATCAGCTCACTAAAGATGCAAGATCTGCCTATTTTTCCAATCTAATCAACAATAACAAGCACAATCCTAAATTTTTGTTTCATACTGTTAATCAGCTACTGAATCCTGGTGTCACTGCTTCCTCCACTGATGACTGTTAAAACTTTTTAAATTTCTTTGTTAACAAAATCACTAGTCTGCCAGCAAATCCTGTTTATAATCCTTCTAACCAAGTTAGCTGCCCGGTTCGTCTCTCAGAGTTCAGCTCAATTACCATGTATGACCTCTCCAACATCGTCACTCACATGCGCCTGTCTTCTGCCCCTGTTGATATAATCCCCATTAAATTTCTTAAAGATGTTCTTCCGTCTTCTCACCATCATTAACCAGTCTTTATCATTAGGCCGTGTTCCTGATTATTTCAAATTAGCCAGTGTTTCTCCTCTACTTAAAAAACCCACCTTAGATTCCTCTGACTTTCCTAAGGTTAGACCGATCTCCAAACTCCCATTTATTTCCAAAATCCTTGAGAAAGTTGTCTCTCAGCAGCTTCTCCAAGTTGTAGAAGGTCACAATATCTTTGATAAATTTCAATCCTGGTTTCGTCAAAAATACAGCACTGAAACGGCACTCCTAAAAGTTTCAATGACATTTTAATGTGGGCTGACAAAGGTGAATTTTCCATCTTGGTTCTGTTAGACCTGTCAGCAGCCTTCGACTCAACTGATCATGTAATTCTAATTGACCGTTTAGCAAAGTGTGTTGGCATCTCAGGTACAGCTCTTAAATGGTTCACCTCCACATGAATCAAGATTTGACATTCTTTTTGGAATTCACTGACCCAGTGTCCTGGGGAATAAAGAGGAGAGGGACTATCAAGCTTTTTACCAGAGCACAGTTATAAATCCAGCATCTCTGATGGTCTGGGGTTGCATTAGTGTCTATGGCGTGGACAGCTTACACATCTGGAAAGGAACTATCAATGCTGGAAAGTAGAGAGAGGTTTCAGAGCAACATATGCTCCCATCAAGACAACGTCTAACTCAGGGAAGGTCTTGACTATTTCAGCAAGACTGCTAAACCACATACCACATCCATCACAACAGCATGGCTTCACGGGAGAAGAGTCCAAATTCAAAATGAGCCATTATTTTTCATAAAATGTTAAAATGCTTCAGTTTCAACATCTGATATGTTGTTTATATTCCATTGTGAATTGAATATGGGTTTACGAGATTTAAAAATCACTGCATTCTCTTATTTACAATGTAAACAGCACCCCAACTTTTTTGGAATTAGGGTTGTAAATAAGATATCTAAGGTACTAATGGTAATTTAAAGAGCCACTACCATATGGAAGAGGAAGGTTAAGCCCACATATCAGATATCTGCTGGCTACACTGGAAGTCTAAAGTCTTGTCTGTCAGATGATAACTGATGTTTCTGAGGTTGAGCGCTGTGCAATACTTTAAACTGATGATAATGAAATGAGACTTACTTAAAAACAGACTGAGATACACTCTGACGCTGTAACGATCATCATAATTACGGCCACACGTGTAGAGACCAACATCCTCATCAGTGACACATCTGATGACCAAAGAACAGTCGGAGTCCAAACTCAGCCGACCAGCTCGGAGGGACCTGGGATTAACCTTTCCTTCGTTGGCCTCAGTAAAAGCCTCTGATGAAGCTCTGCTATAAAACCAGGACATGTCAGAGCATGGGAGAGGTCCAGAGGGGGACGGAGTACCACAGGGCAGGGTGACGTCTTGTTCAGGTAGGGAGAAGTGATAGAAGTCTGTTTGACTGCTGCGTACTGGAAAAAGAAGAAAGAGGAGGCTGAAAACTTCAGGGGCTGAGCTCCATTTGAGTCAGAAATGATTTTGAAATATAAATCAAGAGAGCAAAATCACAAACATTTAATCCTAACATTGAAGAATTTTAACTCTTAGGAGTCAAAGAGCCACTGTCAGGAAAAACACTCCTGCATCACTGAAGTCTACAAGTTTGTTGTAGATTTTCATAAGTGGGTCATGTTGAGTCTCCCTCCTTACCTGGACCCTTGATGCTGTCACACAGGTTGTCAGTGAAATTGGTGAAGATGTGCAGCAGATCATCAAAGTCACTGACGTAGTACACGTGAGTGTCATGTGGGTCAGAGGCAATGGACTTCAACTCCCTCAGATAAGCAGCACCCACACCTGAGAGAAAACTGTGGTTAGTAAGTTGAGAAACAAACATTATGCTATCTACCTAAAGACTACCAGAAGAATTTTGACGACCAAATTCTAACATACAAATGAACAAACTGTTTAAAGTAAAGCCTTCCCAATATCTCATTATTAACCAAAGATCTATTTACAATAGAACAAACAACACAAGCCTTTGTGAAGATTTCTCTTGTGTTCAGTAAAGTCCACACTGTGCAGTTTCAGAGAAGCTCTGTGGTTCTTCTAGAACCTTCTGTTTCACCATGTGGAGGTTGTAGTGTTAATTTTGGCAGGTATTTTTAATTTTAGCTTTAGATTTAGTCGTTAAATGAAATGCATTTTAGATTTAGTCACATTTTAGTTATTTCTGTCCTTTTTAGTTTTAGTCTAGTTTTAGTCCATAGAAAGTCCTTACAATTTAGTCTTTACTTTTAATCCAAGCATTTATGCTCTTGCTTAAATCTGGTACCAAATCATGGAAGTATGTCCTGTCAAACCTGGGGTCCCTGCTGAAATGGAGCCTGGGTCTGTTGAAGGTGGCATGCTGTTGAGGCTGTTTGGGCCATGTGGTAAGATCTGTAAGATGATGTCTGCGCGTTGGCATGGTGGGTGGTGAGAGCTGGCATGGAGGGGGGTGGCTCTGGGACGCTTGAGATCCTTGTTCAGCCCTCTGGAGGTGTTGTGGGACTAACTGGACGAAACACTGACGAAAGAGGGTTCACACTTGACAACCCCTGTGAAGTGCAGGTTTCTTACTACCTATCAGCCTGCACGGTTGACTTGTGGAGGCAAATAGTAATGGATTAGGGATTTCTTCACTGAGTGCTGATCCTCTTTATAGGGCACAAGTCTCTTGTGTTTCATTCAAATTCTCTTGCCTAAATCTGGTACCAAATCACGGTAGTATGTTCTATTCACCCCGTCAAACCTGGGGTCCCTGCTTTCTACAGCTGAGAGGCAGAATAGCTACTGCTGCTTTGTGTTTGAGAGATTTACCCACAGAGGGGAAATATAACGGATTCAGAACATCAGACGAAAACTACATTACATTTTAGTCTAGTTTTATTCATCTTGACGAAAACTAGACTCAGTTTTTGTCAATTTTAGTCATCACAGATCTATTTTGGTTAGTTATAGTCTAGTTTTAGTCATGGAAAAAAAGGCTGTCGACAAACATTTTTAGTCATAGTTTTAGTCGACGAAATTAACACTGGGAGGTTGTAACCCTGTTAGCTGAAATATGTCAGTTTAACTTTTAATTCATGATGGTGAAGTGAAGACCAACAGCCTGTGAGTCATGCTGCCACCTCCAGTGGCCACCTGAGACACTTTTTGACCAAAAGTCCCAGGAACTTTTAGCTCCAGGAACTTCACTCCAAACAACTTAATGGTTTAGTAAGGTTCATGTTTCCTTTTATTTATATTTCTGTTTGTAAAGCACTTTGTGCTACATTGTTTTGTTTTTGTTTGAAAAATGCTAAATAAAGTCTTATTGATTGATTAAATTTCAACTCAGTGTGTTTGGTACCTCAAGTATGCTTCTGATGTGTTATATAATTTTCAAACCTTGTTGTATCACTGAATTCTCTTAACTGTGATACCAAATACTCATTAAAAAATCTCACCGATGGCATACAGCTCGATGCCATTATCCCTCAGGTTTTGTGACGGCATGATAACGTCGTCCTGGGACATTCCATCCGTAAAGAGGATACCAATTTTTTGTGAATCCTCTCGCATCCCAACGTTGGGTTGGAAGTCATTCTCCAGGATGTGTGTCAGAGCGCATCCTGTAAGAGAGGAGGTCAGAGGTTTACTCAGATGGTCAACTCGTTTCTGTTCTTTTAATTATTATTTTTTATACAAATACAACCCAACTGCTATGAACAACCAACAAAGAAGAGGAAGAAGCAGACACAACAGAAAAGTTAGTTTCAGTTAGTTTCTCTCTCTGTTCTCCACTTCTCTGTGCTGATTTGAAAAAGTCTCTGGATGTGAAAGTAGAGAGGGTCTAAAAAATACAGATACAAATACACACCTCCCTGAACGTGGGCAACCAGGGCGCCCCGCTCGACCCAGACATGATAGAGGAGCTTGACACCAAGGATCTGGTGGTGGGACTTCTCAATTACACCAAAAAAAAACAATAAATACAAATGTACAAAAGGCAGTTAAGACTCCTGATGATCCAGTTACGTGTGCGGCTGTGAGTGGGAGCGAGCGGGTGCAAGCGCTGTATACTCTGGGAGCACGTGCTGGATAGCTAGAGCGAGAGCGCGCAGTGTGAGTGCAGTGTGGAGAAGCGTAAGGGATCAGCGGCTTATGCTTCGATGATTGAACGCACGATTCATGGACTTAAGTTCCCATACAAGTGTGTGTGCGTCCACGAGACCTGTAAGTTATAATGTTCACGCTGTGATTCATGTTTGTGTATAAACTTTGCCGACTTTGAGCACGTGTTTGAGCATCATGTCAGCTTTAGCTAAACTTGTTAAATGACAGCTCAAAGGGTCTTTATTTGTTTATTAAGCATATTATTTCAAAGTTTAAGTTTGAAATACTTGAAACATGCAGCAGAGATTGCTGCAACTTACTTTAACATGTTATATTTACATGCTCTGGGATACGTTATTATTTAATGCACATATTTTGAATGTATGTATACTGGTATGCACTGTTTAATGCATTAATATTTTAGAACTGAATATAGTATTTCTTTGCAGAACCACTCACACTTACAAATGTTGCAGACCCATGTTTGTACTGTTGCAAAGATTCATTAAAGCTCTAAAAGGAGAGAAGTCGTCCTCATCTGTGTGCTAACAGACACACCTGGAGCGAAGTTTGGAGATTTGAGATCCAGACAGCTAGTAGATCCCTACAGTCCTTTAAACCTCCATTACAACAAAGTTGTGTACTGTAGACTGTGCACAAGAGTTTGTCTGAAAGATCTGACTTCTACATTAGTTTCTGTGGTATTTAAACATGTACTGATATTGATTTTTACCAGAATCAGATCAGAATTTAAAAATCGGTGTAAAGCACAGGGTGCATCTGATAGCTGGTAGGTTAGTGCCATCACTGAGTTCTTCCTCTGTCAGAAGGAATATACGGTAGTCCAGAGAGTAACTCAATCAGTTCTTTAATTCTGTAATCACCAGGATGGCACAGTAGACTTTAGAGTGGATGAAAACAGCATGGAGCAAGTAGGTAATGATGAATAAGGTAACATAAGACTATGGAGATTTGTATTTTTTTGTGTGTGTGTGTGTGTGTGTGGTTATTCATATAGACGTACACCAGTTGTCACAGAAGGCAAAAAAGACGGTTGTGAACTTAGTCTGCATGAGCTGCTGCCATTTTACTCTTTACTGCAGAGGTGAGTGAGGAGCGTCACATGACCTGCAAGGGATGCTGGGAGCTGCAGTTCTTAAAGTGAACTGGGAGTTTTCTACAATCTGGTACCCTGACAACACTAGATTGACCATGTAATCCCACAGTGCTCTTCTTACCTGTGTAGGTGTAGCCTCCTATTTGCTGCAGCTTGTTAACACCATTCAGCAGGGATTCCTTGGTTCTGTGGGTGTTCAGGTGCCACTGGATCCTTGGTCTAGTACTGTACTGAGTCAGACCTGCAGAAAAGACACAGTGAGGGGTAAAAAATCACAGGAAATAAAAAGTGACTCTGATGCACCAACATAGAGAAAACCTGTTTCATCCATAGCACAGTTTTCAAAACCAGTTATAAAACAGTCAAAACTATGGATGAGGAAGGTGAAGATCATGTGATCTCATCTGTTCTACGGCTAAAACAGGAATGTTGAGACCAGTTTGGTCTGACTAAGGTGAAAGTTTTACCGATCTGAACTCTGTCAGGGCCGATGTCAAACTTTACTGCTATGCCAGCGATGAAGCGGAGGATGGTTCTGAAGTTTTCATGGGTGATACTCGCGGAATCGTCCACTAGCAGGACGATGTCAACTTTAGTGGTTGTCTTACACCGTGTTCCTGCAGAGAGATGATGAGGAGTGAGAAACACAGCTGGTACACCACAGACTGCCGACTCAAGCTTACCCATGGTTATTAAAATGGCGACTCAGAAACATTCACCAGTCTGAGGAAGAACACGTTGGTTTCAAACATCACTTCTTGCAAATAAATGCTTGAAAACGTGAGCTTCCTTCCAGACCACTTAGTTTTCTCTCTGCTTTTCTTTCGAATCCAGCACCCATTTACTGATGTGCACGTCTTTTTTTTTTATTTTTTAGTTTTTAGAAACTCTTGCAAAACTCTGTACTGACTCTTTATCATAACATCAGAGATAAGGAGAGCATCTCTCTAGAGTCTGAACCGAGCCGCTGCAGCTAAATCAAGCCATCATCTGAAATGCACAGCTGATGGATGACACAGGAGTGTTAACAGGATGAAGTTTCTGAGTAAAAACTAAAAAATAGATGTAATCGTTTCTAAGAAGAAGATAAAGGCTCTTGTTATCCTCCAGGATGTGTGGCACATTATGAGCTAGTACATAATAAATTCAGGGCTGTAGGAGCCATAAAAGCATTTCTGTGTTCATACATGAAGAGAAATTTCACAAACACTCTACAATGGTGATGACAAGGAGGATTTAGTGATGCATCACACTTTTGCAACTGTATATGATATAATGATGTCAGAGGAAGCAAAGCTTATAAATGAGCATGAAGTCACTTTGAAGACCACTCAACAGTCACAGAGTCACTCTGAAGACCATTCAACAGTCACAGAGTCACTCTGAAGACCACTCAACAGTCACAGAGTCACTCTGAAGACCACTCAACAGTCACAGAGTCACTCTGAAGACCACTCAACAGTCACAGAGTCACTCTGAAGACCACTCAACAGTCACAGAGGTACTCTGTTTTCTAGCATTCATGCTTCACTCACCAAACATTGTGGCTGATTGTAAGTGAACAAAAACAAGGTTAGAAGCAACAGGTGAGTTTATTGCCAACATTTAGATAAAAGTCAGAGTTGTGGTGACAGTTTAGGTGATTTATGGTCAAAGTCAGGCCTATTAAATTAGAGGCCTGGGGGCCACATGCGACACAGAACCAGCCCCCAAGTGGCCCAGCCTGTGGTCATGCCAGTATTTCAGATCCACAGAAGTAGCCTCATAGTACGGAGTGTAAAACATGTCCTTTTCAACTGGAGTGACAACTGTGAAAATGTAGCCTTTATGTAGTTTATAAGATGTGACCAAAATTATTTTTTTACAGAACTTCATTTCATGTTTTCATTTAACTTATTTTATTTTTATTCAAGTGTATAAACATTTCCACTACCTAAGGTGATGTTCAGCTCTTTTTTTGTGTTTTTTTGCTCTTTTTGATTGGCTTTTGTCATGTTTTAAAAGGAGACGATGAATAAAAAGTGCATATTTTTCATCAAATTGATCTGTATTGGGTCCAAATTTGACATTGCCAGCTGCTTACTGGGAGCTGAACATGTCCGGCCCAGCTACTTTTTATGATTTTAAAATTTGGCCCAGTTGAATTTGTAATTGAATAGCTCGTTACACAGGCAGACTACAGGTTTCAGTGAAAATGGGACGTGGAGTTTCTCTAAAGCAGACGTTCTCTCAGTGAGAAAGCAGAAGGATTACAGGGTAGCAGTAAAAGTGTGGTGGGGAGTTTCATTAGTTTAATCGTTCTATTGAGGATTAGATTTGACTGAAAGTAGCACAGACAGTTGTGACCCAGTCAAAGTGAGGGGGTCCAAATGGGGGATTTTTTTGAAGTGTACAGTGGGTCTGACAGCCATGTTTGGGTCAAAGTGAAACTCAGCTTTCTCTCATTAGATTTATCATGTGATCTTACGTGTTTGGAAAGGTGTGTAGTCGGCCTGTATCTCCACATTGTTCTCCTCGTTAACAGACTGGCACCTGAATTTCCCGATGTTGCCGATCTGCTGCGTCACATTCAGGTCAGAGAAACAGTCTGCATGTCTGGAACTCTCTGTAACACCGTCAGTAATCACAGCTCCTGTCTCATTCACCCAGCGGAGACTGTTTGGTTGACAGGAACTCAAACCTCTGTATCTCAACAGAGAACACTCTAATCTGACTTCAATGGGGCTCCATGGATCAGAGCGAGTCAGTGTCGGAAAGACTGAAAGAAAAAGATCAAAATTTAGTTGGAAAAGCTCTGACATCTGATGGAATGTTAGGGACACCCAAACAAGACCCTGACAAGTTTCTCCTTTTTCTATTTATGACCAAACAATCGTGACTAGAGTGGTATAAGGTCTGATAATAGTACTGGTGATAAACCAAAACCAGCAGATGGAAGGTTGGACACAATGCAATCTTTTGGTCCATAAGTGTGCGTAAAATCCGTTGTGATCATCACAGAAATGAGACTTACCAGTAAAAAGACTGAGATACACATTTACATCGTAAGGATCAGAATAATTCTGTCGACACGTGTAGAGACCAACATCCTCAGCAGTGACACGTTTCATGACCAAAGAACAGTTGGAGTCCAAACTCAGCCGGTCGGCTCGGGACGACGTCTGCTTCACCTCCCCACTGCTTGCCTCCATAACGGTCTCTGATGGATCTCTGTTATAAAGCCATGAAATACCAGAGCACTGCAGAGGTCCAGAGGATGACGGAGAGCCACAGGGCAGGGTGGCGTCTTGTTCAGGTTGGAGGATGCGATAAATCTTCTCTTGACTGTTGACCACTGGAAAGACACAAAGAGAAGAAGAAGTGTCAGAAACCAACCTCACATCAAACTTCACAGAATCTCTCTGGACATTAACATCTGATCTCTGAAGAGCTGACAAAGATGAAAATAAATCTACAGATTTGGTGGATAATGTCTTTACCCAATAATTCCACATACTCTGCTGTGTTCATGCACACTGTAGTTTTGCTCTAACTGATTTTTAACCTGTGGCTTGTACAACCTTCGTTTTATTAGGGGGTGAAAAATTATAATCCCAATTCCAAAAAAGTTGGGACACTGTGTACAATTTAAATATAAACAGAAGTCAATGATAGCCAAATCTCATAAACCGATATTTTAATCACAATGGCACTGCTGCTCATCCCACAAATGCATGTTCTTTACAAATGTGGCACCATTTAAAAAAGGGAAATAAACAGGCTTTCCAACAGTATAATATTTATAGCCAAGCAGCATTGCTACAACAAAGAAACAATCGATTAAACATTTCCTGACTTATTGTGCGAAGTTAAGATCATTTAGGTCAGAAGATTTTGGCTTCTTCTAATATTTATTCCCAGATATTTTAATCTCTCAGTGTAAATTCTAAAGCGTAGGTTATTAAGATATTTGAGGTCAAGGCCATCAGAAAGGGGCTAAAGGAGAGACTTATAGAAATAATACAATACAAAAAGTAGAAACTGCTAGAAGTTCCAAAGCAAGAGCGAGAAACTAAAACCTTTAATGAAACTCTAGAACATTTAACCTTACAACTAAGACTTAAACTAAATTTAAAATAGCTGACAAAATGAACCCTCCCATGTTTTAAAACACGATGCATTCATCCATTTTGTACACCACTTATCCCCTTCAGGTTCACAGGGGGCTGGAGCCTATCCCAGCTGTCACTGGGCAAGAACTGGGGTACAACCTGGACTGGATGGATCACCAGTCAGAAACAGAGCTGACATGCAAACACAAACAACCAGGCACTCTCACACTCACACCTACAGCCAATTTAGAGTCACTAATTAGCCTAACAAGCATGTTTTTGTGGTGGAAGGAAGCCAGAGTGTCAGAGAGAACCCACACATACACGAGTGAAGAACCAGGAACCTTCATGCTGTGAGGCAAAAGTCTTAACCCTTCACTGCTCTGCAGCCCGTCAATACAATAATCCTATAAACATGTAAGAGCTTTGACAGCAGAAGAACAAACCTTTAGTCCTGCTCAGATTAGACCTCAGACATGACTGACCACTAACTCCTTAGCTGCTAGCTCAGCTGATTTTACATGTTTATATTAAACACAATCATCAGCATACATTTGCACATCTATACCATGACACACTTTAACACATGTAAAGATAAATCATAGAAAAAGAGTAGTTACCCCCAAACTGGAGCACAAAAATGAAGATCAACCCCAACAGAGCCATCTGGTCTGAGGAAACTGGCAAAGTTCTCGAGGTGTTTCCTTGTTTGAACAAAACTTGAAATGGTTGTGCAATTTCCTTTAATGTGGTTACGTTTCTGAGATAAGCTCATTTTAATACAGCATCGGACACGTCAAGGAAAAAATACCCAGAAAGCTTTAGGGCGGAGGGTTAGTTCAGAGAATTTTACATCAATGCAGGAAATAGCGTAATCTTTTCAGGTGCAGTGAACATGAATGAAATTAGTTCATCTCTTTTTTCTAATTTGATGTTTTATGGAGGAGTGTTCTCTCCTCTCCAATCTGATGTCTGTAATAACAGCAACATGCAGAGCAGAGCATGCAGAGCATCTCTGTCGACCTGTTAGACGCTTTAACACAAGCTGTGAGCTGTGAACGGATCAACTCGACAACGCCTCATTAAAATCAGCCTAAACGTCTGTCTAAAGGTGTGTTCTACCTGATGATTCTCTCGTCTAAGGCCATGATGACTCAAAGAAGTGCGCTGTCGCTTTAAATGTGGTCAGAGAAGCAGCTGTAAACATGATGGCAGCACTGCTGAGACATGCTACTTCTTCTTTTTTGAGATTTTTTGAGGGCACTTTTGTGCCTTTATTACGATAGAGGACAGTGGATAGAGTCATAAACAGGGACGAGAGTGGGGGAGAGACATGCAGTAAAGGGCCTCAGGCCAGATTTGATCCCTGGCCATCCACGTAAATCAAGAGTGTAAGAGTGTATGGCTGCAGCCCGGAGACCTCTGAAATACAGACCTCTGAAATACAGACCTCTGAAATACAGACCGGATGTCCCACCTCCGTGCTGTAATTTTCAAAATAAAAGACCACGAGAAGTCACACGTTGTATATATATTTTTTTCATATCAAATGGAGAGGAGATACCTCTATTACTTTGTTCTTTGTTCATATATATTTTCCATATTGGATATAACAGATCACTACTGGTCAGGTCGTCTATTTTGGTCTGGTCGTCTATTTTGTTTATATTTATATTTATTTTCATAAAAATGGGGAAAATGCAGTGTAAAATTTTTTTAATCTAATTTTTTAAGACATCCGGTGACCCTCATGGGTTTCCCAACCCCAAGTTTGAGAATAAACTGGTACAGATTGCCTGTTTGTGTGACAGGAGATGCATTGTTTGATCTGTTTCCATGAAAAAATAATTTGAAGCTACTTACTGACCTCAGACTCCATTTTTCAAAAGAACTGCTCTTTTTCCCTTCTTCTTCTCTGTTTTTATTAATGGTCAGCCCATGTTTTTTATTTATTCTGTTAATGAAATTTCTCGATTACCTATAGAGAGTCAAAAACCAAGACTGGTAAGATACATGCATCAAGAATTTAATTCACTCTGTACAGAGGGAGCAAACCCACACAGCCACACGGCAGTTAGCAGTATGAGGCTTGCCCACTGAGCAACTGGAGGACCCCCTTTATATATCTGCTAAAGCATGCCTTTGAGCAGTTGACCAAACACATGAGCTTTTGACCAACTTCAAAGAACTTCTTAAGCAGAAGGGTAAATCAGTTGGGTTGCAATAAAACAGATGGTCACTTCCCTAAAAAGTGGTCTTTATGACCTTTTACAACATATAGCTGCTCAGCTCATGACTTACTGCCCTGTGGTGATCATGATGTGATTTACAGCGGAGTTGGAACAAAAGGATTCACCAGGTCATTCCTTGGTCAATAAGACAGATGCACAGCTAAATCTACAGACTAACTAAATCAGAGGTTAAAATATACAAAACATACAAAATTCCTACCACAATTCTAAAAATGAATAAATAAAAATGAATCCCAGATCACTTCTGACCCATTAGACTTGCCGTTGTGAATACCCGCGTATGCGCTGAGATAGATCAACCGAAAGCCAGAAGTCCGTACTTCAGAGGTCTGTATTTCAGAGGTCTCCGGGCTGCAGCCATATCCCTCTCACGTAAATGGGGCGCGCCTTAAACCACTAGGCCACCTACTCCTCTATAGACTCTACTTCTAACAAATCCTTAAGAACAAGTCTGTAGTTCTTATTCTGCCTGAGTGCTTTTATTGTGAAAGTCAACAACACTTGAATGAGAGGCATTTTCTCATTTGTCCTCTCTCACTTCACACACAGACATCCCTCAAACAGACAAAATGGTGTGTCAGGAATGTGCCATGTGACCTAGCAGATATTAGGACTCAAACACAGTGTTGTTGGAGTTGTAGCTAATAATACAGGAGCTGTATTCACTCTGACGTATCAACTATAGTCTATCCCAAACAGATTTACCATGACACTTTGTAGTTTCATTACCCCGTTTGCTGGAGGCTCTAACACTGCTAGACACACACCAGACTGTTAATAATGAGTGTACGCCCCCTGCAGGACATCTGAGGTAAAAGTCACTGCTATTTCTAACAAGGAAGAGAGAGAGAGAGAGAGAGAGAGAGAGGTGCTGCTACCACTCTGAATCATCAATCCTCTAAATCAGTGCTTCCCAAAGTCTGAGGGCTCCAGAGGAACTGCAGGTCATAAGAGGACATTTTCTACAAATAAAAAACATAAACCTATTATGAAAAATTTAAAATGATGGTTAAAATATAAAACAATAACTTCATTTCCTGAATCAACTTTATACCATGTTTGATGTGCAAACCGGTGTCATGGTTTAACTGGTGTTGGATTAACTGGTGACACTGTTAAATATTCTACTGTGGCACATCACAATGAGAAGACATGATCAGTGCCTTTGGAGACATCCTGATTTCTCAGAAAGCATTTGTAGGGTCACAGTGTTTAAAGAGATAAATATTAAAGAAGAAAATAAAGGTGACTTTGCAGATGCCTGATCAAACATAAACACTATGGTCTATGTCTATGTGGACTTTGTGACTCTGCAGAGGCTTTCCTATCAACAATGTCTCTGAAAGTGTTTCTCTGTATATGAAGTCAATGATGGAGGTAAATACTTTGATAGTCATGTTTTGGTTGTCTGAGGGTTTTGGTGGACCCCTGAAGATTTGCAGGTTTCACTGAGGGCCACAGCATGCTGAAGTCTGGGAAAGGCTGCTCTGAATGATTAAAGAGATCTGAGACACTCAGAGGGATTGTTAATAAAAGCCTTTATTTCATCAGGACTACAGACTCATACAAACATGACAACATGTTTCAGGCCTTCAGTAGGGTAAGTACAAAATGACCACCAAGCTGCTTCTTTTAAGATTCACATCAGGTCACATGATCACTGGTAGTCACATGATCAGCTAAATAGTAACTCTGTTAAAGCAAACAGTTAAATCTGCACAAGATGTCAAAGTAATGAAACAATAATAAAAGAAATATATATTTACAATTCACAGAGTTAGCATGGAGGAATGCTCTTCTGAAGTTAAGAATAGAGAAGTCCAGTCCCACATTTAGACCAGGAAACTGAGCTGTTTTTAATGTTTATATCTAAAATGACTCTGATTGAATTTTAAATATTCTCCTGACCTCTCTGTGCTCTCCACCTTCAGGCCTAACTCTAAACAGCTTCCCAGAAGGGACGCTGTGACTTTCTCTTGACTTAATCTTGATCTGGAAGTTGTTGCAGTTCGATGGAAGCAGCACCAAATGCTTCATCATTTTCATCGTTGGCTTCAATGACATCCTCATGCATCTGTGAAATACAACACAACACATGAGATTCAAAACAACAAGAGTCAACAGAGCAAACTCTGCAGAGTCCATCGTCTCAGAGGTTTCATCAGTCAGAAGAAATGTCACACATGGTAGGAGTAAGTTTAAACTCACGCTGGTTTCTTTACGCCGTGGTTTGATGTTACCTGGAAGTAAATAGCAGCGTTAATGTTTTACATATGATTAGTTTGAACTATTTCTGCCACATTGATGGTGTTTATTTCCTCACCTCTGAGGGTGAAGACCAAAACAGTGCTCACGTTCATCAAAACAAGAGATGAAATACGCAGAGCGAGCATGATGGAGCTCAGAGGAGACCAGTCTGTTGAAGCTTTATGAGAAAAAAACATTCATAAGTGAATAACTGTTACGGCCCCAGCAGCATCCCCTCTCCTATGTGTGAGATTAACCTCTGTGGAGTGTTCTGTGTGTGCATGTGGGTGTGTTTGTGTGAGTGTGCTATGATCTTCAGGTAAAGTCATACACCTGTGCTGCCAGCTGAGAAGCTTGATTGGGGTGCAGCTGAGCTGAAGCAATTAGCCAATCAGGGAAAACCTGCACCTACAAAAACTCCTGAAACACGAGTCTGCGGCAGCTTGGTTCAGAATCAGCTTTTCCCTGTGCCTCTCCTCCGATAGCCATTGAAGTTAACCTTGAATTGTTCTAGCTAGGACTTTAGTGTTTGCTTTGTTAACTACAACTGGTTATCTTTGTAAATTGTTTTTAATTAGAACTTGCTATTGTTTATGAGGTACTCGTTCACTTAAGAATGGGCCAGGAATTTATTTTAGTTTAGTTCACACACACATACACATCACGTTGCTTTTATTGTTTAGTCTCACTAGGATTTAGGGGTGCTGTTCCTTTTTGATGTTAGATTTGGGTAGATAGAGTGGGCAGTTAGGTTTATTTTTATTTATTTTCACAAACTAGTGAGCTAGATGCTAACCTTTAGTTATAGTCCCCCTTATATTCTTTTATAGGTAGGATCAGCATCCACTGGTCCTTTCAGTTACCTCTTGTTTTCCACATTTTGTAAAACAATTTTACCTCTTTTGTAATTAAATAACTTTTGGTTTAACCAATTCCATCTGGTTTTGTTATTTACCTTTTTCCCCATGAGCTGGGTCGTAACAAAAACTGTAACTGAACATGTAAGGATATCTGTTAGTTAAGAAATCTCTGATTGAATTATTAACCCTGGCATTCTGGTCACCACAGTGGCAGCTCTTTAGAAAACATCTTCTACCCTACACTTCTATCTGTCTTGTCATCTGTTTTGTTCCACAGATCTTGTTGAAGCATAAATAATGGTCCTACCTGTGAAGACAGGTGTGTAGTCGGCCTGTATCTCCACATTGTTCTCCTCATCAACAACCTGGCAGGTGAATGTCTTGTTGTGTCCGCTCTGACGAGTCACAGTCAGGTCAGAGAAACAGCCTTCATCTCTGAAAGTCTCTGTAACACCGTCAGTAATCTCAGCTCCTGTCTCATTCACCCAGAGGAGACGGTATGGTGGACAAAGATGAAGACCTCTGAATCTGAACAGAGAACACTCTAACTGGAGTTCATTGTTGCTCACTGGATCAGAGTCTGTCGGTTTTGGAGAGACTGAAGGAAAAAGATCAAAATCTCAGTTTAAAAACATGACCCTGACAAGTTTCTTCTCATCTTTGTCCTTTTTAGCATAACAACCAGGACTGAAGTAGGAATAAGATCTGGTAATAAATGCTAATTTAGAAAGTGACCATTAGATAGAAGAGGAAGGTTAAGCCCACATATCAGATATCTGCTGGCTACACTGGAAGTCTAAAGTCTTGTCTGTCAGATGATAACTGATGTTTCTGAGGTTGAGCGCTGTGCAACACTTTAAACTGATGATAATGAAATAAGACTTACTTAAAAACAGACTGAGATACACTCTGACGCTGTAACGATCATCATAATTACGGCCACACGTGTAGAGACCAACATCCTCATCAGTGACACGTCTGATGACCAAAGAACAGTCGGAGTCCAAACTCAGCCGACCAGCTCGGAGGGACCTGGGATTAACCTTTCCTTCGTTGGCCTCAGTAAAAGCCTCTGATGAAGCTCTGCTATAAAACCAGGACATGTCAGAGCATGGGAGAGGTCCAGAGGGGGACGGAGTACCACAGGGCAGGGTGACGTCTTGTTCAGGTAGGGAGAAGTGATAGAAGTCTGTTTGACTGCTGCGTACTGGAAAAAAAAAAGAAAGCAGAGGCTGAAAACATCAGGGGCTGAGCTCCATTAGAGTCAGAAATGAGTCTGAAATATAAATCAAGACAGCAAAATCACAAACATTTAATCCTAACATTGAAGAATTTTAACTCTTAGGAGTCAAAGAGCCACTGTCAGGAAAAACACTCCTGCATCACTGAAGTCTACAAGTTTGTTGTAGATTTTCATAAGTGGGTCATGTTGAGTCTCCCTCCTTACCTGGACCCTTGATGCTGTCACACACGTTGTCAGTGAGACTGGTGATGATGTAAGTCAGAAGAGCAAAGTTTTTGATGATGTACATGTGAGTGTCATGTGGGTCAGAGGAGATGGACTTCAGCTCATTCGCAAAAGCACCATCCACACCTGAGAGAAAACTGTGGTTAGTAAGTTGAGAAACAAACATTATGCTATCTACCTAAAGACTACCAGAAGAATTTTGACGACCAAATTCTAAAATAAAAATGTTTAAAGTAAAGCCTTCCCAATATCTCATTATTAAACAAAGATCTATTTACAGTAGAACATACACAACACAAGCCTTTGTGAAGATTTCTCTTGTGTTCAGTAAAGTCCACACTGTGCAGTTTCAGAGAAGCTCTGTGGTTCTTCTAGAACCTTCTGTTTCACCATGTGGAGGTTGTAATCCTGTCAGCTGAAATACATCAGTTTAACTTTGAACTCATGATGGTGAAGTGAAGACCAACAGCCTGTGAGTCATGCTGCCACCTCCACCGGCCACCTGAGAGACTTTTTCACCAAAAGTCTCAGGAACTTTTAGTTGCAAGAACTTCACTCCAAACAGCTAAATGGTTTGGTAAGGGTCATGTTTTCCTTTTATTTGTCCGTTTGTAAAGCACTTTGTGCTGCATTGTTTTGTTTGAAAAATGCTAAATAAAGTTTTATTGATTGATTTTCAACTCAGTGTGTTTGCTACCTTAAGTATGCTTCTGACATGTTCTGTAATTTTCAAACCTTGTTGTATCACTGAATTCTCTTAACTATGATGACAAACACTCATTAAGATGCCATTGAACTCATGATGGTGAAGTGAATGACCAACAGCCTGTGAGTCATGCTCCACCTCCACCTGAGACACTTTTTGAATCCTCGTTCCCAGGAACTTTTAGTTCCAGGATGTGTGTCCAAACAACTTAATGGTTTAGTAGAGGAGGTCATGTTTACTCAGATGGTCAACTCTTTTCTGTTCTTTTAATATTTGTTTTATACAAATACAACCCAACTGCTATTGTTATGGCATTTTTTTCTCTGCTGCGGGTGAACAAATGAAATACGGGCTCCTGCTTGCCAACAAAAGCGGTCAGTATGCAGAATGACCCAGAACCTGGGGAGACTCAAGCATTTATGCTTGAGAAACACTCACATCTAAGGTATGCTTGACACCCCTCTGTCTGGGAAGAATCCACACCAGCACAGGGCTTTGTTACCAGGCGGTCTGAACATCTCAATTTAAAATACAAAAGGACCTTTTGATTCAGTCATGGGCTCCAGGTTTAACACCTATTCAGGGACTAGCACAGTCATCCTTGTTGCTTTGTGTTTAAATATGTAGTAAAGTCGACACCTTCCTAGCCCTATCGTTTTCCCATGTCTGTGAGAGGCTCCATAAAAAAAAGAACAGTGGGGGGTGTTGGGGAAAAGAGGTGAGAGACAAAGAAGCTTTAATCCCATTACACTATGAACAACCAACGAAGAAGAGGAAGAAGCAGACACATCTCTGGATGTGAAAGTAGAGAGGGTCTAAAAATTACAGATACAAATACACACCTCCCCGAACGTGGGCAACCAGGGCACCCCGCTGGACCCAGACATGATAGGGGAGCTTGACAGCAAGGATCTGGTGGTGGGACTTCCCAGTTACACCAAAATCCCATAAATACAAATTTGTGTACTGTAGACTGTGCACAGGAGTTTGTCTGAAAGATTTGACTTCTACATTTGTTTCTGTGGTATTTAAACATGTACTAATGTTGATTTTTACTAGAATCATATCAGAATTTAAAAATCTGGTATCCTGACAACACTAGAAAGATCATGTGATCCTACAGTGCTCTTCTTACCTGTCCTAGTGGTTATGCCTCCTATTGGCTGCAGCTCATTAACATCATTCAGCAGGGATTCCTTGGTCCTCTGGGTGTTCAGGTGCCACTGGGTCCTTGGCTCATCACTGTACTGAGTCAGACCTGCAGAAAAGACACAGTGAGGGGTAAAAACCACAGGAACAAAAAAGTGACACTGATGCACCAACATAGAGAAAACCTGTTTCAGCCATAGCACAGTTTTCAAAACCAGTTATAAAACAGTCAAAACTATGGATGAAGAAGGTGAAGATCATGTGATCCCATCTGTTCTACGGCTAAAACAGGAATGTTGAGACCAGTTTGGTCTGACTAAGGTGAAAATTTACCGATCTGAACTCTGTTAGGGCCGATGTCAAACATTCCAACTATGTCAGCGATGAAGCAGAGGATGATCCTGAAGTTTTCATTGAAGATACTGTTGGAATCGTCCACCAGCAGCACGATGTCAGCTTTAGCGGTCGTCTTACACCGAGTTCCTGTAGAGATGATGAGGAGCGAGAAACACAGCTGGTACACCACAGACTGCTGACTCGAGCTTACCCATGGTTATTAAGATGGAGACTCAGAAACATTCACCAGTCTGAGGAAGAACACGTTGGTTCCAAACATCACTTCTTGCAAATAAATGCTTGAAAACGTGAGCTTCCTTCCAGACCACTTAGTTTTCTCTCAGGTTTTCTTTAGAATCCAGCACCCATTTACTGATGACGTGTTTTTTCTTATTTTCTTAGCTAACAGAAACTCTTGCAACACTCTGTGCTGACTCTTCATCATAACATCAGAGATAAGGAGAGCATCTCTCTGGAGTCTGAACTGAGTCGCTGCAGCTCAAATCAAGCCATCATCTTAAATGCACAGCTGATGGATGAGACATGAGTGTTAACAGGATGAAGTTTCTGAGTGAAAACTAAAAAAAATAAATGTAATCATTTCCAAGAAGCAGAAGAATGGCTCTTATTTGTCCTGCAGGACGCGTGGTGCTATATGAACTTGTACATGAGAAATTCAAGGCTGTTGGAGCTAGATTTGTTTATGGTAAATTAATTTTTCTCTGCAGATATCTTAGATACAACAAGACTGAGTGAGAAAAGCATGTCTGTGTTCATACGTGAAGAGAAATTGCACAACCACCCAATGATGGAGCCACCATGAAGACCACCCAACAGTCACAGTTACTCTGTTTTCTAGCATTAGATCGTTGCTCAACAAACAATGTGGCTGCTTGGAAGTGATCAACAACAAGGTTAGAAGCAACAGGTGAGTTTAATACCAACATTTAAATAAATGTCAGACTTGTAGTGACAGTTTAGGTGATTAATGCTCTATGTGGTTCTGCTGTCTGTGTTGAGGCCAAATTTGACATTGCCAGCTGCTTACTGGGAGCTGAACATGTCCGGCCCAGCTACTTTTTATGATTTTAAAATTTGGCCCAGTTGAATTTGTAATTGAATAGCTTGTTACACAGGCAGACTACAGGTTGCAGTGAAAACAGGACATGCAGTTTCTCTAAAGCAGACGTTCTCTCAGTGAGAAAGCAGAAGGATTACAGGGTAGAAGTAAACGTGTGGTGGGGAGTTTCATTAGTTTAATCGTTCTATTCAGGATTAGATTTGACTGAAAATAGCACAGACAGTTGTGACCCAAAGTGAGGGGTCCAAATGGGTGAATTTTTTAATAGTGTGACAGCCATGTTTGGGTCAAAGTGGAACGTTCGGCTTTTTCTAATTAGATTTATCATGTGATCTTACCTGTTTGGAAAGGTGTGTAGTCGGCCTGTATCTCCACGTTGTTCTCCTCGTTAACAGCCTTGCAGCTGAATTTCCCGTTGTTGCTGATCTGATGCGTCACATTCAGGTCAGAGAAACAGTCTGCGTCTCTGGAACTCTCTGTAACACCGTCAGTAATCACAGCTCCTGTCTCATTCACCCAGCGGAGACTGTTTGGTTGACAGGAACTCAAACTTCTGTATCTCAGCAGAGAACACTCTAATCTGACTTCAGTGGGGCTCCATGGATCAGAGCGAGTCAGTGTCGGAAAGACTGAAAGAAAAAGATCAAAATTTAGTTGGAAAATCTCTGACATCTGCTGGATTGTTAATGAAACCCAAACAAGACCTTGTTTACACTTTCCTTTTGTTTGGCCAAACAATCGTGACTAGAGTGTTATAAGGTCTGATAATAGTACTGGTGATAAACCAAAACCAGCAGATGGAAGGTTGGACACAATGCAATCTTTTGTTCCATTAAAGTCCCTTATGATAATCATGAAATGAGACTTACCTGTAAAAACACTGAGATACACATTTATATCGTAAGGATCAGAATCACCCCGTCGACACGTGTAGAGACCAACATCCTCAGCAGTGACACGTTTAATGACCAAAGAACAGTTGGAGTCCAAACTCAGCCGGTCAGCTCGGGACGACGTCTGCTTCACCTCCCCACTGCTTGCCTCCATAACGGTCTCTGATGGATCTCTGTTATAAAGCCATGAAATATCAGAGCACTGCAGAGGTCCAGAGGATGACGGAGAGCCACAGGGCAGGGTGGCGTCTTGTTCAGGTTGGAAGATGTGATAAATCTTCTCTTGACTGTTGACCACTGGAAAGACACAAAGAGAAGAAGAAGTGTCAGAAACCAACCTCACATCAAACTTCACAGAATCTCTCTGGACATTAACATCTGATCTCTGAAGAGCTGACAAAGATGAAAATAAATCTACAGATTTGGTGGATAATGTCTTTACCCAATAATTCCACATACTCTGCTGTGTTCATGCGCGCTGTAGTTTTGCTACAAATGATGGCGGGATTCTGACTGATTGAAAAACCTGTGGCTTGTACAACCTTCGTTTTATTAGGGGGTGAAAATTATAACCCCAATTCCAAAAAGTTGGGACACTGTGTACAATATAAATGAAACAGAAGTCACTGATGGTCAAATCTCATAATCCCATATTTTAACCACAATGGCACTGCTGCTCATCCCACAAATGCATGTTCCTTACAAATGTGGCACCATTACAAAAAAGGGAAATAAACAGGCTTTCCAACAGTATAATATTTATAGCCAAGCAGCATTGCTACAACAAAGAAGCAATCTATTAAACACAAATTTCCTTACTATTTGTGCTAAGTTAAGATAATTAGGGCTAGAAGATTTTGACTTCTTCTAATATTTATTCCCAGATATTTAAATCTCTCAGTGGAAATTCTAAAGGGTAGGTTATTAAGATATTTGAGGTCAAGGCCATCAGAAAGGGGCAAAATAATGCTCTTATCCCAGTTAATCCTAAACCCTGAGAGCTGTCCAAACTTCTGTATTAAATCAATAAGAGGTGAGAGGGACGTCTTTACATGGGACAGAGTCAATAATCACACCACTACAGACCTATGGTGGAGACAAATGAGCTGAATGATATTCCAGAGATCTTGGGACATGTAAAAGAGATTTATGGAAATAATATAATAAAAATAAGTAGAAAGCAAGAGGTTTTGAAGCCAGAGCGAGAGACTATAACCCTGAAAATATAGAACATTTAATCTAATGACTGGGACTAAAGCTAAATCTAAAATAGCTGACAAAATGAACCCTCAAATTTTTTAAAACACTATGCATCCATCTAAATTCTACACCACTTATCCCATTCGGGGTCACAGGGACTGGAGCCTATCCCAGCTTTCACTAGGCAAGAGCTGGGGTACACCCCGGTCCAGAGGTGTCAAACTCAATCACAGCAGGGGCCGGATTCAGGTCTAACCTGAGGGCCTAACAGGGTCACTTTTTTAACCAAAAACTGTCAACATCATTTCACCAGTAATAAAAAATGAAAAAAAAAACTTAGTATTGATGATATTGAAATTTTAAAAAAGAAAAAGTTTAAAGGCTCACAATCTGAGAAAAGTAAATTCATTAGTTCAAAAAGGTCAAAACATAAAATTGAAAAATATTTGTAATGGTAACTGTATTAGAAAATCAAAAACTTGAGTTTAGAAGGTAAAAATATGTTATAGAATTTGTAAGCATAAAATCAAAAGTCAAAATATGATTCAAAATTTTAAATGGAGCATCTAAAAGGTCAAACTATGGGATTATGAACTATGGGATTATTATTGTGAAATACAAAATAATTAGTTTAAAAGGTTAAAACATGAATTAAAATGTAAAATTATGAATCCTAAAGCTCAAAGTATAAGAAGTCAAAATTATGAATTGAAATGCTCAAAGTACAAAATAAAAAGTCAAAATCCTAAGTTTGAGTCCTAATTGTGAGATGCAAAATTGAAAATGTGAAATTAAAACACTAATTAATTTCTTTTCCAACATTCCTGAATTCTTATCTAAATATTTTTTCTCCTTACTTTTTCAGATTTTATGACTTACCAAGGATATCTTAAATCATAAAGGATAAATTTGAATTTTTATACTGGAGGAAATCTTCAGACCTCACAGTGATGGGTCAGTTATAACAGAAATATGAGATAATGTTGCGGGCCAGATTTAACTGTTCCACGGGAGGGATTTGGCCCCTGCCCTGGACTGACTGGGTCATCAGTCAGTAACAGAGCTGACATATAGAGACAAACAACCAGGCACTCTCAAACTCACACTTATGGCCCATTTAGAGTCACTAATTAGCCTAACAAGCATGTTTTTGGTGGTGGGAGGAAGCCAGAGTGCCAGAGAGAACAGACACATCCTATAAACATGTAAGAGCTCTGACAGCAGAAGAACAAACCTTTAGTTCTGATCATATTAATCCAATTCAATTCAATTCAACTTTATTTATATAGCACATTTAAAAAAACCACAGCTGACCAAAGTGCTTCACAGTATATAAGCAAAACATAAAACAAGAATATACCACTATTAATTAGTAAAATTAATTTAAAAAAATAGAACATTATACAGTAGTAGTAAAAGTTACAGTAACATCTAAAATCTAAAATCTGTTGGGATAAAATAATCTCATCCTGAATTTAAAGCCAACGAGAAAAGATAAGTTTTTTAAAATGATTTAAAATGTTCTACAGTTTCAGCAGATCTCACATTAAGGGGTTGGCTATTCCACAGTTTTGGGGATGCTACTGCAAAAGCTCGATCTCTCCTCTTTTTTTAGCCTTGTTTTGGGCACATCCATGAGGAGCTGATTGGCAGACCTCAGAGCTCTGGCTGGGGTGTGAACATGAAGCAGTTCACATAAATATGCTGGTGCAAGACCATGAAGAGCTTTGTAAGCTAATAGAAGAATTTTAAATTCAACCCTGGACAGTGGACAGGAAGCCAATGCAGAGAGAGCAACACCGGGGTAATGTGGTCCCTCGTCTTTTGGCCTGTTAGGAGGCGATCAGCTGCATTTTGGACCAGCTGCAATCGCTGGACTGAGGAGTGGTCCAAGCCTACATATAAGCCTATATATTAGACCTCAGACATGACTGACCACTAACTCCTTAGCTGCTAGCTCAGCTGATTTTACATGTTTATATTAAACACAATCATCAGCATGCATTTGCACACTTTCAACACATGTAAAGATAAATCATAGAAAAAGAGTAGTTACCCCCAAACTGAAGCACAAAAATGAAGACCAACCCCAGCAGAGCCATCCTCCGTCTGGTCTTAGGTAACTGGCAAAGTTCTCGCGGCTTTTCCTTGTTTGAACTGAAGTTGAGATGATTGTGCAATTTCCTTTAATGTAGTTAAGTTTATGAGATAAGCTAATCTTAACACAGCATCAGACACATCAACCAAAAATACCCAGAAAGCTTTAAGGCGGTAGATTATTTCAGAATGAACATCAAGGAATTTTACATCAATGCAGGAAATATCGGAATCTTTTTAGGTGCAGTGAACATAAATGAAATTAGTTCATCACACTTTTTGATTTGATGTTTTTTGCAGGAGTGTTCTCTCCTCTCCAAGTCTGATGTCTGCAATAATATGGAGCTATATTTGTTGCAAAAGTATTTGCAAATGTGTACAAAGATCTGCGCACAAATCCACAAATGCGTGCACAGATCTGCAAATATGTGCACGAATCCACAAATGCGTGCACAGATCTGCAAATGCATGCACAAATCAACAAATGCGTGCACAAATTCACAAATGCGTGTATAGATCTGCAAATCCATGTAAAGATTTGCAAATGTGTGCAAAGTTTTGAAAATTTGTTCAAAAATCCACAAATGCATGCACTAATCTGCAAATATGTAGACCAATTTGTAATTGTGGACTTAGTTCATTTTGGTTCAGAATCTGCCTCTCAGTTGGCTGTCATACACACGTGACTTTTGCAACACTTATACCACACATGATTTGTACTGAGATCCGTAAGCGTGTGCTTGGATCTGTAAGCGTAGAGCCTGGGTTTCTGCCCTCAGTGAAGGCTCACAGGCAAGGCTGCCTATGTCATCAGATAGGCTTCACACAGGAGGCAGCAGTTAAGACTTAGTAACGGCTCTATTTATCGTCAATGAGAAATGAGAAATGTCAAAGTAATGAAACAATAATAACAGAAATATATATTTACAACTCACAGAGTTAGCATGGAGAAATGCTCTTCTGAAGTTAAGAACAGAGAAGTCCAGTCCCACATTTAGACCAGGAAATTGAGCTGTTTTTAATGTTTATATCTAAAATGACTCTGAATTTTAAATATTCTCCTGACCTCTCTGTGCTCTCCAACTTCAGGCCTAGCTCTAAACTGCCTGTCCTGTCTGAAGCAGTGGTCTCCAACCTGGGGGTCGGGATACTCCTGGGGGTCATCAGACACTGAGAGGTATATTTCTATATGCATAGAATGTGTTCAATGCAAAATGAAAACATGATCATTTGGTGAGATTTACGCTCCAATAAGAGAAACATTTAAAAAATTCTGAAAATATGAGTCTGCACCACTGTTCTTGACTGTGAATGGCTGTGTTCGGCTATGCTTCGACCATCTGCAGGTACAGGTTCTTTCCTGGGAGGTGTTTTTTGCACGCCTCCTGACCGGCCTTGGCATCAATTAACAAAGAACCAATGAGATGAAAGCAGTGAGGTGGGCTGTACTGCTGAGCAGATCAACATGTTATCATGTACAGAGGAGGAAAAGACAAAGATAATGCTGACTCTGTCAGTCATCTCCCACTTTCAGAGACACCTAATGGTCCATCATCTGATGAAATGGTGCTAATGTTAGATCAGGAGCAAAGCCCACTAATGACATCAGACCAGCTGCAAACAACAAAAGATCCAAAACTCTGGAGGGTACGTGAGTTTATTTTGAGAGGCTGGCAGAATAACCTGACAGACTTTCTGCCTTACAGAGACAGCATGACCTGAGTGTTCAGGATGGATGTGTGCTGTGGGGAGCCGGCATTGTCCCACCAGAGAAAGGACGAGTGTCTTTGATGGAGCAGCTGCATTAAGCGCATCCTGGGATGAGCCGCATGGCCTCAAATGTACAGCCACATGGAAAACAAGGTAAAGTCATGCAGCACATGCCAGGAGCACAGAGAGGCTCCACTATGTGGACTACTTTGGAGTGTCCTGAGAAGACTTGGAGAAGACTCCACATTGATTATTGAGGATCTTTTCTGGGTAAAATGTTCTTGGTAACTGTTGATGCACACTCAAAGTGGCTGTAGGTAAACCCAGTGAGCTCTGCTACATCAGAAATGACTGTAAACCACCTTAGAATCAGTTTCAGCACACATGGCACACCAGAGACGATCGTGTCTGACAACGCCCAGTGTTTTGTCAGTGAACAAATGAAAGCGTTTATAACAACACATGGAATCAGACACAGCGGTTCCTGATCATCCTTCATCTAACGGTCTAGGTGAGAGAGCGGTACAGACTTTCAAAGAGCTCATGAAAAAGGGAACAAGAGACATCAGCAGAAAATTCAGTCCCTTCCACCTATACCACAGCCAGCCACAAGGGGGCAAATGAGATATTTTAGCCACATATTTCTAGGGCTGTCATGTTGTTCATCACTGGGTTTGAGTTAAATATGTCTAATCCTGATTGGTGAAAAAACACAGGCAGTAAACAGCTCTTTTGTTTTTGATATCCAGGCAGGGAAATTGGTAGGTTGATGCCGTAATCAACAGTTCTAATCAAGAATGGACTGATGAGTGTGTTTATCATGCTTCTTATTTACTAATAATGGCTGACAGGTGGATTTTTGAGAAACTGTTCAAATATCAAACAAATCCAGGACAAAATGACTTAATCTCAGTTTCTTTTAGGGTTTCTTTAGGAATGTTTGAAAATGAAAAGACACTGTAAATACCATTACACATTTTCCTCACATTTTCAGAAGTCAATAATCTTCTGGGGGCCAGAAGGGAAGCTGTGACTTTCTTCTGACTAAATCTTGATCTGGAAGTTGTTGCAGTTCAATGGAAGCAGCACCAAATGCTTCATCATTTTCATCGTTGGCTTCAATGACATCCTCATGCATCTGTGAAATACAACACAACACATGAGATTCAAAACAACAAGAGTCAACAGAGCAAACTCTGCAGAGTCCATCGTCTCAGAGGTTTCATCAGTCAGAAGAAATGTCACACATCGTAGGAGTTAGTTTAAACTCACGCTGGTTTCTTTACGCCGTGGTTTGATGTTACCTGGAAGTAAATAGCAGCATTAATGTTTTACATATGATTAGTTTGAACTATTTCTGCCACATTGATGGTGTTTATTTCCTCACCTCTGCGGGTGAAGACCAAAACAGTGCTCACGATCATCAAAACAAGAGCTGAAATACGCAGAACGAGCATGATGGAGCTCAGAGGAGACCAGTCTGTTGAAGTTTTATGAGAAAAAGAAACATTCATAAGTGAATAACTGTAACTGAACATGTAAGGATATCTGTTAGTTAAGAAGGCTCTGATTGAATTATTAACCCTGGCATTCTGGTCACCACAGTGGCAGCTCTTTAGAAAACATCTTCTACCCTACACTTCTATTTGTCTTGTCATCTGTTTTGTTCCACAGATCTTGTTGAAGCATAAATAATGGTCCTACCTGTGAAGACAGGTGTGTAGTCGGCCTGTATCTTCACATTGTTCTCCTCATCAACAACCTGGCAGGTGAATGTCTTGTTGTGTCCGCTCTGACGAGTCACAGTCAGGTCAGAGAAACAGCCTTCATCTCTAAAAGTCTCTGTAACACCGTCAGTAATCTCAGCTCCTGTCTCATTCACCCAGAGGAGACGGTATGGTGGACAAAGATGAAGATCTCTGAATCTGAACAGAGAACACTCTAACTGGAGTTCATTGATGCTCATTGGATCAGAGTCTGTCGGTTTTGGAGAGACTGAAGGAAAGAGATCAAAATCTGAGGTTAAAAATATTTGACATCTGAATTTAACTTTGTGACTTCCATACACAACCTGAAAAATTTCATCTCAGATCGTTGTCCTTTGTAGCATAACAACTAGGACTGAAGTAGAAATAAGCTCTGGTAATAAATGCTAAATTAGAAAGTGACCATTAGATAGAAGAGGAAGGTTAAGCCCACATATCAGATATCTGCTGGCTACACTGGAAGTCCAAAGTATTGTCTGTCAGATGATAACTGATGTTTCTGAGGTTGAGCGCTGTGCAATACTTTAAACTGATGATAATGAAATGAGACTTACTTAAAAACAGACTTAGATACACTCTGACGCTGTAACCATCATCATAATTACGGCCACACGTGTAGAGACCAACATCCTCATCAGTGACACGTTTGATGACCAAAGAACAGTCAGAGTCCAAACTCAGCCGACCAGCTCGGAGGGACCTGGGATTAACCTTTCCTTCGTTGGCCTCAGTAAAAGCCTCTGATGAAGCTCTGCTATAAAACCAGGACATGCCAGAGCATGGGAGAGGTCCAAAGGGGAAAGGAGTACCACAGGGCAGGGTGACGTCTTGTTCAGGTAGGGAGAAGTGATAAAAGTCTTTCTGACTGCTGCGTACTGGAAGAAAAGAAAGAAGAGGCCAGAGAGTCACTCTGATGACCACTCAACCGTCACAGAGACACTCTGATAGCATTCATGCTTTGCTCAATGTTCTATGTATTTCTGCTGCCTGTGTTGAGGCGGCTCGTTACACAGGCAGACTACAGGTTGCAGTGAAACCAGGATGTGGAGTTTCTCTAAAGCAGACACTCTCTCAGTGAGAAAGCTGAAGGATTACAGGGTAGCAGTAAAAGTGTGGTGGGGAGTTTCATTAGTTTAATGATTCTATTGAGGATCAGATTTGACTGAAAGTAGCATAGATTTTGTGTCGTGGAGGCGTCTGCTAGCGCCCCCGCCTCCCCTGCCTCCAGCTTGGATTCGCCTGCAGCTGCTAGCTTCAAAAGTGGCGAGCAAAGTATTCTAAGTTTTTTCCATGCCCCGCTTGCTAACAATTCCACGTGTGCAATGGCAATAACTGATGCTATAGCTTTCTTCATCTGCAAAGATATTCAGCCTTACAGTGTCACAGATAACGGAGGTTTCAAACACCTCCTCCATGTCTTGGAGTCTCATTATAAAATACCAAACCGAAAGCTATTCTCTGAAAAACAGATCCCTGCCCTGTACGATAAAGTTAGAAGAGAGATAGCGCAGTCACTGAGCAAAGCCCAAAGAGTTGCTGTAACAGTGGATGGCTGGACATCCTGCGCCTCAGCATCATATGTAACGGTCACAGCACACTACATAGATGACGGATGAGTTTTAAAAAAACACGTTCTGCAGACCAGAGTGTTTAATGAGGCTCACGCAGGGAACAATCTTGCAGTTTTACTTCAGGATATTTGCCGCTAGTGGAAGATTGAAGAGAGGAGCCCTGCATTAGCCATGGATAATGCCAGAAAAATGATCCTGGCTGGTGCTGGTGGTAAGATGGACCAACATGTGGAATGCATCGCTCACACACTGAACTTGGCCCCTTTAAAAAAGCCTTGAAGGTGGACAGTGTGTCAGAGCTGGTGGTGAAAGTTAGGAGGCTTGTCTCCTTTTTCCACAAAAGCCCCAAAGCATCTGAAGTTCTGCATGAAATACAGACCCAGTTACACCTGCCCATCCACAAGCTCATCCATGATGTTTCCACAAGATGGAATAGTACCCTTGATATGATGGAGTGTTTCTGGGAGCAGCAGCCTGCTGTGCTGAACACCCCGCTGTCAAGGAAGATAAAGAGGGGAGAAGCTATGGTCAGTTTGACAGAAGATGACATGACACTGATCCCAGGGATCATCAAATTGATGTCCCCTCTGAAAGTGGCAACCACACTCCTCAGTGAGGTAAAAAAAAATCCCACCATCTCCATGATCTCTCCAATCCAAGCCAAACTGCAGAGCCCTTTCCAACCAGATGAGAGTGATCTACAAGTTCCTTCCCAGATGAAGGAAAGATTTAGACAGGACTTTGATGGTCGCCATACATATCTTCAAAACCTTCTCCACTGTGCTTTAGCACTTGATCCTCGTTTTAAAGACGTGGCTTTTCTGGATGACAGTGATGCCAAGTATATGGTATTCATGAAGGTAACAACAGAGGTGGTACAGATGAATGGAGAGGTAAGAACATTTAAAGTATAAGATAGCCATTCCAGCTGACACTATTCTCAGTTTAGAACTAAAAATGTATGCTTATGTGTTATTTTACATGTTTTTTTTTGTTGTTTTTGCATTACCTGTGTAACCTCATGCATTTTGCTTGGTAGTTGCTGTTTGTTAAAACAAGTGGTTATATATATTGATAACGCAAATCTTAAATGAAATAAATAACACACCTAAGCTTTTTAGTTGTTTAGATTAAAACAAAATCTAATTGATTTCTCTGGATGCATTTATTAAGGAAGGGGGCGGTGACACAGACACACAGAATGAAGACCAGGCAACAGACTGAGTAAAACTTGTCCAAATTTGATCTTAAACGTACTAATGATAAATACTGTCAAAAGGGCAGACACATAAAAATGAAAGCAACAAACTGGCAGGACAGAAGGATCTGTGAGGGGAGCTGCAGGTCTGAGGCAGGGCCGGTTTTATCCATCTGGAGGCCCAGGGCAAAGACCACTATGGGGACCCTCCCCCTTTAGCTAAAACCGATAATAATGAGAGGAGAAAAATAGAAAGCATAACTTTAAGTTAACAGAGTCACAGAACTACAGTGAATGTCAAAATATGGAATATAAATACCCAAACAGACTCCCATGATTCATCAGCTCTTTGAAAAGCTCCTTATAGCTCTGAGTCAGCACGTTCTGACATTTTATAAAGACTTTAGTCCAGGTGGAGCTTATATAAATACAAACATATGCTTATTATCAGTGAAATATCTTTTCTTCTGACACTATACAAACATTTTTCTGTATTTCATCCCATTGAACAACATAATAATCCACCAATTCACTGTTTTATTTCAACTATGGATAGATTGATCATCAAATGTTTTGGATTGGGGCTCTTGCAATAGTATTTTTAAGACAATGTGGCTCCTGGGTGGATGAAGGTTGAGTACTGCTGGAATAAATGCTCTGTAAGGCACAAAGGATAACAGCTGAATGGGCTAACAGTTAACCACTAGCTAGCTTACGTTAATGTGACCAAACGTCCTCTTTTGCTCCGGTAGTAGTGAGTTTTTCTGTGCAATTGATAATGTAGCAACCATGTATGTTTTGAAGAAAGACTTACCAACTGTGTTACTGCAGATGAGCATACTGAGATACTTTAAGAAGGAGAGAGAGAGGAAGAGACGAGGGACTGGCGCTAGCAGACAGAGGCAGCAGGAATGGGACATCGTCAGAAGAGAGGGAGAATAAAGATGATGAGACTCAGGTACAGTCTTCAGAAATGAGACCATCGCAGGTGAACCAAGCTCACAGCACCATCTAAGATTTCATAAGTGGCCGACCCAACAAGTTTTTATCCCCAATTAAATTTATGGCATTGTGAGCATGGCCTCTGCGGTCCATATCTATTTTATTCAAGGTTTGCTAGCAAATAACGAAGCACAGTAAATTGTTGTTTATCACACTCATATACTTCAATAATTGCTGCTATTATGTGTGTGTGTGTGTGTGTGTGTGTGTTAGGGCCTGTGTAAGACACATACTTTTTAAACCCTAATGGTGAAATGAGTCTGAATACGTCGCCATCATTGAGTGCGGGCATGTATAATGAACAAAATCTCACTCCAGCCAGCAACCCAAAGTTGGCAACCCTGTTAAAACATTTTCTAAGAATGAACCATGTCTGGACCTCGTGGACATCGCCGCCCTCTCCGACGCTGATATTATAAAGTTTCACTCATGATTCTGTTACCTGTCAGGTGGAAAGGGTTGTAAATAAAACGGGAAAACAATGGAAAACAATCCATGCTGTAGGCGATCTCCTTCTGCCATGCTTTACTCTGCTGACTGCGGTATGCTCCATCTCTCTTCCCTTTTCGAACCACGCCGTCTTAAGAGCTCATCAAAAAACGTTAGAAGCTTTGTGCAGATTGTGCAAAGAAATATTTTTTGCACATGAATGGGTCAGAAAACCAAGACACGGCTTGGCATAAGACAGCTGGAAAGAACTAAAGCTTGAGTTTCACTTTCACTTGCAGCGTGAGACTCCGCTGCATCAGGAGGCAGGAGGGCAGGGAGAGAGGGAGCAAAGAGCGAGAAGAAATAGAGCCGATTCCACGATGAAACAGCATTAGCAGATCACGGATCCATTCTATTTCGTCACTATCTGAGATCGTCTTTTCGCGCTAACCCTTCACTGCTCTGCAGCCCTTCAACACACTAATCCCAGAGCTTTGACAGCAGAAGAACAAACCTTTAGTCCTGCTCAGATTAGACCTCAGACATGGCTGACCACTAACTCCTTATCTACTAGCTCAGCTGATTTTACATGTTTTATATTAAACATATTCATCAGCATGCATTTGCACATCTACACCATGACACACTTTTAACACAAGATAAATAATAGAAAGAGAGTAGTTACCCCCAAACTGGAGCACAAAAATGAAGACCGACCCCAGCAGAGCCATCTGGTCTGAGGAAACAGGCATTGTTGGAGGCGTTTCCTTGTTTGAACTGAAGTTGAACTGGTTGTGGAATTTCCTTTAATGTAGTTTAGTTTCTGATATAAGCTCATTTTAATACAGCAACAAACATGTCAACCAAAAATACCCAGAAAGCTTTAGGGCGAAGGGTTAGTTCAGAGAATTTTACATCAATGCAATAAATATCGTAATCTTTTCAGGTGCAGTGAACATAAGTGAAATTAGTTCATCTCATTTCTCAGTTCTCTCCTCTCCAATCTGATGTCTGTAATAACAGCAACATGCAGAGCAGAGCATGCAGAGCATCTCTGTCGGCCTGTTTGAGGCTTTAACACAAGCTGTGAGCTGCAACGGATCAACTCAACAGCAACTCATTAAAATCAGCCTAAACGTCTGTCTAAAGGTGTGTTCTACCTGATGATTCTAAGGCCATTACGACTCAAAGAAGCGCGCTGTCGTGTTATATGAGGTCAGAGAAGCAGCTGTAAACATGGTAGCAGCACTGCTGCTAAAACTAAGCTGGATCAAGGAGAGACACGTGACTTCTTTTTTTGGTGTTGTTTTTTTTTTTTTTTGAGGGCACTTTTGTGCCTTTGTTACGATAGAGGAGGACAGTGGACAGAGTCATAAACAGGGATGAGAGCGGGGGAGAGTCATGCAGTAAAGGGCCTCAGGCTGGATTCGATCCCACGCCGTCCACGTACATGGGGCTCGCCTTAAACCACTAGGCCATCGACTCCCCTATAGACTCTACTTCTAACAAATCCTTTAGAACAAGTCTGTAGTTCTTATTCTGCCTGAGTGCTTTTAATGTGAATGCCAACAACACTTGAATGAGAGGCATATCCTTTTTGTCATTTGTCATCTCACACTTCACACACATACATCCCTCAAACAGACCAAATGATGTGTCAGGAATGTGCCATGTGACCTAGCAGATATTAGGACTCAAACACTGTTGTTGGAGTTGTAGCTAATAATACAGGAGCTGTATTCACTCTGAGGTATCAACTACACCGCGTTCCACATTATTATGCAAACAACGTTTTTCTCTGATTTTCTAAATATCAATGCAAATGACAGTCATAATATTTTTCAAGTCATCAACAGTTAGAGTATAATTCAAATGTTTTTGAACAAACCTCATAATGATAACTATTATTTTTTTAAAAAATAAAAACCTCAAAATGCACTTTTCCACATGTTCCACATTATTAAGCAGGCCACAAGTTTCAAGCAATATGGGAAAGAAAAAGGATCTCTCTGCTGCTGAAAAGTGTCAAATAGTGTAATGCCTTGGACAAGGAATGAAAACATTTGATATTTCAGGAAAAACTAAGCATGATCATCATACTGTGAAGAAATTTGTGGCTGATTCAGAGCACAGACGGATTTGTGCAGATAAAGACATAATGAGGAAGGTTTCTGACAGACAAATACATCAGATTAAGAGAGCAGATGCTAAAATGCCATTACAAAGCAGCAAACAAGTATTTGAAGCTGCTGGTGCCTCTGGAGTCCCACCAACCTCAAGGTGTAGGATCCTCCAGAGGCTTGCAGTCGTGTATAAACCTACTATTCAGCCACCCCTAACCAATGCTCACAAGCAGAAATGGTTGCAGTGGGCCCAGAAATACATGAAGACTCATTTTCAAACAGTCTTGTTTACTGATGAGTGCCATGCAACCCTGGATGGTCTAGATGGAGGAGTAGTGGATGGTTGGTGGATGGCCACCATGTCCCATGAGGCCGGGACGTCAACAAGGAGGGGGCGGAGTCATGTTTGGGCTGGAATCATGAGGAGAGAGCTGATAGGCCCCTTTAGGGTCCCTGAAGGTGTGAAAATGACCTCGGCAAAGTATATAGAGTTTCTGACTGACCACTTTCTTCCATGGTACAAAAAGAGAATCGTGCCTTCTGTAGCAAAATTTTCTTCAAGCATGACAATGCACCATCTCACCAGCTCTGTGTCATTGGCTGCTATGGGCATAAAAGGAGAGAAACTCATGGTGTGGCCTCCATCCCCTCCTGACCTCAACCCTGTTGAGAACCTTTGGAGCATCCTCAAGCTAAAGATCTATGAGGGTGGGAGGCAGTTCACATCAAAACAGCAGCTCTGGGAGGATATTCTGACATCCTGCAAAGAAATTCAAGCAGAAACTCTCCAAAAACTCACAAGTTCAATGGATGCAGGAATAGTGAAGGTGATAAGAAGGGCTCCTATGTTAACATGGAACTTGTCCTGTTAAGATGTTTTTGATTGAAATAGCTTTGATTTCAGTAAATATGACCCCCTGATGCTGCAATTTCTACAAATGACCATTTTCAGTTCTTTACAAGCTATAAAATGTTTTAAAAAGCTGTTGTGCTTAATAATGTGGAACAGTGCATTTTGAGGTTTTTATTTTTAAAAAAATAATTTTTGTCTTTATGAAGTTTGTTCAAAAACATTTGAATTATGCTCTAATGGCTGATGACTTGAAAAATATTCTGTCATTTGCATTAATATTTAGGAAAATCAGAGAAAAATATCATTTGCATAATAATGTGGAATGCGGTGTATAGTCTATCCCAAACAGATTTACCATGATACTTTGGAGTTTCATTACCAGATTTGCTGGAGGTTCTAACACTGCCAGACACCCACCAGACTGTTAATAATGAGTGTACGCCCCCTGCAGGACATCTGAGGTAAAAGTCACTGCTATTTCTAACAAGGAAGAGAGAGAGAGAGAGAGAGAGAGAGAGAGAGAGAGAGAGAGAGAGAGCGGTGCTGCTACCACTCTGAATCATCAATCCTCTAAATCAGTGCTTCCCAAAGTCTGAGGGCTCCAGAGGAACTGCAGGTCATAAGAGGACATTTGCTACAAATAAAAAACATAAACCTATTATAAAAATTCAAATAATGGTTAAAATATAAAACATGAACTTAAGTTCCTGAATCAGCTTTATACTGTGTTTGATGTGCAAAATATAATACAATAACTAAATGGTGCATAATCAACTTTTTATTTTGTTTGATGTGCAAACTGGTGTCATGGTTTAACTGGTGTTGGATTAACTGGTGACACTGTTAAATATTCTACTGTGGCACATCACAATTAGAAGAAATCATCAGTGCCTTTGGAGACATCACAGTTTCTCAGAAAGCATTTGTAGGGTCACAGTGTTTAAAGAGATAAATATTAAAGAAGAAAATAAAGGTGACTTTGCAGATGCCTGATCAAACATAAACACTATGGTCTATGTCTATGTGGACTTTGTGACTCTGCAGAGGCTTTCCTATCAACAATGTCTCTGAAAGTGTTTCTCTGTATATGAAGTCAATGATGGAGGTAAATACTTTGATAGTCATGTTTTGGTTGTCTGAGGGTTTTGGTGGACCCCTGAAGATTTGCAGGTTTCACTGAGGGCCACAGCATGCTGAAGTCTGGGAAAGGCTGCTCTGAATGATTGAAGAGATCTGAGACACTCAGAGGGATTGTTAATAAAAGCCTTTATTTCATCAGGACTACAGACTCATACAAACATGACAACATGTTTCAGGCCTTCAGTAGGGTAAGTAAAAAATGACCACCAAGCTGCTTCCTTTAAGGATTCACATCAGGTCACATGATCACTGCTAGTCACATGATCAGCTAAATAGTAACTGTTAAAGCAACGGTTAAATCTGCACATGATATCAAAGTAATGAAACAATAATAAAAGAAATATATATTTACAATTCACAGAGTTAGCATGGAGGAATGCTCTTCTGAAGTTAAGAATAGAGAAGTCCAGTCCCACATTTAGACCAGGAAATTGAGCTGTTTTTAATGTTTATATCTAAAATGACTCTTTGTAGAGCTGTTTTATCTATCTGCCTCTCTGACTGAATTTTAAATATTCTCCTGACCTCTCTGTGCTCTCCAACTTCAGGCCTAGCTCTAAACTGCCTGTCCTGTCTGAAGCAGTTTAGCTCAAAGGACCCTCTTTGGGTATCACGAGACACTGAGAGGTACATTTTTCCCATTTTTATAAAAGTATATACAGTGATGTGAAAAAGCGCTTGCCCCCTTTTCTGATTTTTACATATTTAACACACTTAAATGTTTCAGATCATCAAATTTTTATATTTCACAAAGAAGAACAGAAAATGCAGTGTTTGAAAGATTATTTAATTTTTTAAGGGGGGAAAAAATCCAAACCTATCTGGCCCTGTGTGAAAAAGTGATTGTCCCCCTGAATCTAATAACTGGTTGTTCCACCCTTAGCAGCAATAACTGAAATCAAGCGTTTGTGATAACAGGTGATGAGTGTTTCTCATCACTGTGGAGGAATTTTGACCCACTCTTCTTCACAGAATTGCTGTAACTCAGCAGTATTGACGGACCACCCCTGGGAAGGTTCACTACTGTTCCCAGTTTTCTCTATTTGTGGATAATGGCTCTGACTGTGGTTCGCTGGAGTCCCAAAGCCTTGGAAATGGCTTTGTAGCCATTTCCAGACTGATAGATTCCAATCACCTTGTTTTTTCATTTGTTCTTGTATTTCTTTGGCTCGCGGCATGATGTGTTTCTTTTTGAGATCTTGTAGTCTACATCTTTTTGTCTGACAGTTTCTATTAAGTGACTTTTTTATTCAACAAATCTGGCGGTAATCAGGCCTGGGTGTGGCCAGTGAAACTGAACTCAGCTTTCCAAAAACTTGGGTTGTCTTTGTGAAATATAAAAATTGGTTTGATGATCTGAAACATTTAAGTGTGATAAATACGCAAAAAACTCAGGAATCAGAAAGGGGGCAAACACTTTTTAACACCACTGTACATAGAATTAGTTAAGTGCAAAATGAAAACATGGTCATTTGGTGAGATTTACACTCCAATAAAAGTAACATTTCAAAAGTCCTCAAAATGTGAGTCTGCACAACTATTCTTTACCGTGCATGGCTGTGTTCGAGCTACAGGTTCTTTGCCAGGAGGTGTATTTGCACGCCTCCTGACCGGCCTTGGTATCAATTTTATTGACAGAGAAGTTCAACCATTCACAGCTACAGCAGCGGTAACCTGTCAGCTCAGGAGAAGTGTACAACCTCATACGACCTCCTAACCTCTCATATCATCTATCCAGATGAAGGAAGACAAGAGTCTAGAGGAGTCTTGTACTGAGCTAAGTGGCTAGCTGAGCCCCGTTAGCATATAATACTAATTTTGTCACTACTTTCAGGATGCTAAAGTAGCTAAAGAAATAAGAATGTTATATTTGTGCACTTTGAATGCTTGGCCTGGTCGTTAACAGCTCAAAAACATGGCCTTTTTGGTGACGTTTCTCTATGCATGACATCATCAACAAAGAACCAATGAGATGAAAGCAGTGAGGTGGGCTGTACTGCTGAGCATATCAACATGTTATCATGTACAGAGGAGGAAAAGACAAAGATAATGCTGACTCTACCAGTCGTCTCCCACTTTCAGAGACACCTAATGGTCCATCATCTGATGAAATGGTGCTAATGTTGGATCAGGAGCAAAGCCCACTGATGACATCAGACCAGCTGCAAACAACAAAAGATCCAAAACTCTGGAGGGTACGTGAGTTTATCTTGAGAGGCTGGCAGAATAACCTGGACAGACTTTCTGCCTTACAGAGACAGCATGACCTGAGTGTTCAGGATGGATGTGTGCTGTGGGGAGCCGGCATTGTCCCACCAGAGACAGGACGAGTATCTTTGATGGAGCAGCTGCATTAAGCGCATCCTGGGATGAGCCGCATGGCCTCAAATGTACAGCCACATGGAAAACAAGGTAAAGTCATGCAGCACACGTCAGGAGCACAGAGAGGCTCCACTATGTGGACTACTTTGGAGTGGCCTGAGAAGCATTGGAAAAGACTCCACATTGATTATTGAGGATCTTTTCTGGGTAAAATGTTCTTGGAAACTGTTGATGCACACTCAAAGTGGCTGTAGGTAAACCCAGTGAGCTCTGCTACATCAGAAATGACTGTAAACCACCTTAGAATCAGTTTCAGCACACATGGCACACCAGAGACGATCGTGTCTGACAACGCCCAGTGTTTTGTCAGTGAACAAATGAAAGAGTTTATAACAACACATGGAATCAGACACAGCGGTTCCTGATCATCCTTCATCTAACAGCCTAGGTGAGAGAGCGGTACAGACTTTCAAAGAGCTCATGAAAAAGAGCACAAGAGACATCAGCAGCAAATTCAGTCCACCTATACCACAGCCAGCCACAAGGGGGCAACTGAGATATTTTAGCCACATATTTCTAGGGCTGTCATGTTGTTCATCACTGAATTTAAGTTAAATATGTCTAGTCCTGAGAGGTGAAAAACACAGGCAGTAAACAGCTCTTTTGTTTTTGATATCCAGGCAGGGAAATTGGGAGGTTGACACCGTAATCAACAGTTCTAATCAAGAATGGACTGATGAGTGTGTTTATCATGCTTCTTATTTACTAATAATGGCTGACAGGTGGATTTTTGAGAAACGGTTCAAACACCAAGAAAATCCAGAACAAAATGGCTTAACCTCAGTTAATTTCAGGGTTCCTTTAGGAATTTTTGAAAATGAAAAGACACTGTAAATACCATTACACATTTTCTTCACATTTTCTGAATTCAATAATCTTCTGGAGGCCAGAAGGAAAGCTGTGACTTCCTCTTGACTTAATCTTGATCTGGAAGTTGTTGCAGTTCGATGGAAGCAGCACCAAATGCTTCATCAATTTCATCGTCGGCTTCAATGACATCCTCATGCATCTGTGAAATACAACACAACACATGAGATTCAAAACAACAAGAGTCAACGGAGCAAATCCTGCAGAGTCCATCGTCTCAGAGGTTTCATCAGTCAGAAGAAATGTCACACATGGTAGGAGTTAGTTTAAACTCACGCTGGTTTCTTTACGCCGTGGTTTGATGTTACCTGGAAGTAAATAGCAGCATTAATGTTTTACATATGATTAGTTTGAACTATTTCTGCCACATTGATGGTGTTTATTTCCTCACCTCTGAGGGTGAAGACCAAAACAGTGCTCACGATCATCAAAACAAGAGCTGAAATACGCAGAACCAGCATGATGGAGCTCAGAGGAGACCAGTCTGTTGAAGTTTTATGAGAAAAACATTCATAAGTGAAAAACTGTAACTGAACATGTAAGGATATCTGTTAGTTAAGAAGGCTCTGATTGAATTATTAACCCTGGCATTCTGGTCACCACAGTGGCAGCTCTTTAGAAAACATCTTCTACCCTACACTTCTATTTGTCTTGTCATCTGTTTTGTTCCACAGATCTTGTTGAAGCATAAATAATGGTCCTACCTGTGAAGACAGGTGTGTAGTTGGCCTGTATCTCCACACTGTTCTCCTCATCAACAACCTGGCAGGTGAATGTCTTGTTGTGTCCGCTCTGACGAGTCACAGTCAGGTCAGAGAAACAGCCTTCATCTCTGAAAGTCTCTGTAACACCGTCAGTGATCTCAGCTCCTGTCTCATTCACCCAGAGGAGACGGTATGGTGGACAAAGATGAAGATCTCTGAATCTGAACAGAGAACACTCTAACTGGAGTTCATTGTTGCTCGTTGGATCAGAGTCTGTCGGTTTTGGAGAGACTGAAGGAAAAAGATCAAAATCTCAGTTTAAAAATATTTGACATCTGAATTTAAGTGACTTCCGTACATGACCCTGAAAAGTTTCTTCTCATCTTTGTACTTTTTAGTACAACAGCCAGGACTGAAGTAGGAATAAGATCTGGTAATGAATGCTAATTTAGAAAGTGACCATTAGACAGAAGAGGAAGGTTAAGCCCACATATCAGATATCTGCTGGCTACACTGGAAGTCTAAAGTTTTGTCTGTCAGATGATAACTGATGTTTCTGAGGTTGAGCGCTGTGCAATACTTTAAACTGATGATAATGAAATGAGACTTACTTAAAAACAGACTGAGATACACTCTGACGCTGTAACGATCATCATAATTACGGCCACACGTGTAGAGACCAACATCCTCATCAGTGACACGTTTGATGACCAAAGAACAGTCGGAGTCCAAAGTCAGCCGACCAGCTCGGAGGGACCTGGGATTAACCTTTCCTTCATTGGCCTCAGTAAAAGCCTCTGATGAAGCTCTGCTATAAAGCCAGGACATGTCAGAGCATGGGAGAGGTCCAGAGGGGGACGGAGTACCACAGGGCAGGGTGACGACTTGTTCAGGTAGGGAGAAGTGATAGATGTCTTTCTGACTGCTGCGTACTGGAAAAAAAAAGAAAGAAGAGGCTGAAAACATCAGGGGCTGAGCTCCATTTGAATCAGAAATGATTGTGAAATATAAATAAAGAGAGCAAAATCACAAACATTTAATCCTAACATTGAAGAGTTTTAACTCTTAGGAGTCAAAGAGCCACTGTCAGGAAAAACACTCCTGCATCACTGAAGTCAACAAGTTTGTTGTAGATTTTCATAACTGGGTCATGTTGAGTCTCCCTCCTTACCTGGACCCTTGATGCTGTCACACAGGTTGTCAGTGAGACTGGTGATGATGTGCGGCAGAAGAGCAAAGTTTTTGATAAGGTACAGGTGAGTGTTGTGTGGGTCAGAGGCGATGGACTTCAATTGTCTCAGATCAGCATCACCCACACCTGAGAGAAAACTGTGGTTTGTAAGTTGAGAAACAAACATTATGCTATCTACCTAAAGACTACCAGAAGAATTTTGACGACCAAATTCTAACATACAAATGAACAAACTGTTTAAAGTAGTCTTCCCAATATCTCATTATTAACCAAAGATCTATTTACAATAGAACATACACAACACAAGCCTTTGTGAAGATTTCTCTTGTGTTCAGTAAAGTCCACACTGTGCAGTTTCAGAGAAGCTCTGTGGTTCTTCTAGAACCTTCTGTTTCACCATGTGGAGGTTGTAATCCTGTCAGCTGAAATACGTCAGTTTAACTCTTGATGGTGAAGTGAAGACCAACAGCCTGTGAGTCATGCTGCCACCTCCACCGTCCACCTGAGACACTTTTTGACCAAAAGTCCCAGGAACTTTTAGTTCCAGGAACTTTACTCCAAACAACTTGAGGGTTTAGTAAGGGTCATGTTTCCTTTTATTTATTTGTCTGTTTGTAAAACATTGTTTTGTTTGAAAAATGCTAAATAAAGTTTTATCGATTGAATGTTTTTTAAACTCAGTGTGTTTGGTACCTTAAGTATGCTTCTGACATGTTCTGTAATTTTCAAACCTGGTTGTATCACTGAATTATCTTAATTATGATGATGGTTGCCACTTTTCTGTGGTGGGGCGGTTTGAGTGCCTCAATGATCTTAGGAGCTGTGTTGTCAGGGGCAATTGCTCCTGGTAGGGTCTCCCATGGCAAATTGGTCCTAGGTGAGAGATCAGACAAAGCGCAGCCATAGATCCCACATGACAAGTCCCAACACAAACATGATCACCCTGGCCGGAGGGGTACCGGGGTCCCACCCTGGAGCAAGGCCTGGGGTCAGGGCCTGCAGGCAAGTGCCTGGTGGCCTTTACCCATGGGGCCTGGACAGGCCCAGCCTGTTTATAAAGAGAAATGATCCAATATTAGATGTAGGTACCATTTAATGAGTGCTGCATGTTTGCACACTAAAGGGTTAATTAGCTACCTTAGAAGGAGAATTTATTTGCAAGTAATCTAAACAGGTCAGACAAAAATATGCTGACCTTGTTATATGTGACAAGTTTGACAGATTTTGACGTTTTTAGAATCCACAGATGATGAATTTACAAGACTGGAATATCGTTCAATATGACTGTTTATGACTTTAAAACAGCAACCTATTCACAAAACCTGATATGAGCCCTGTTTAACCTGGCCTGGGCCTGCCTACACAGAGTCCAGAAAGAGGAGAAAGAGAGAGAGAAAGGAGGGAGGGAGAGAGAGAGAGAGCGACAGAGAGAGAGCCTCTTGCTCTTTCTTGTGGAGATTTGCGCACTGCTGCCCTGTTACTGTTTATAAAGCTGCAAACCCTCACCTGCTGAGTGAAAACTTGACTTTTAAACACACGTATGAGCCCTACAGTCCTTCTTCTGCATGTCCACTCTATCTGAATCCAACTGACGTCCCTGCACGCGTCATGCACTGGGGCATCTCCGTGCGTAATTTAGCACTGCATCAAGATCAAACATGCCGACCTCTCATGCCTCATGTTTCATGCCTGTGTCCAGATTAGGATTAAATATTCAGTTATAAAGTTTTGTTTTTGTCGTTATGAGAGGAATTTTTACTATTTGATGAGAACTGGAGTTAAATATGCCACAGAATTTATAAACCATGTCCCGTTTAAACTTAAGTGATCAAGACCATAATGTCACTTCTTGTTGACATAAAGTTAAAACATATGTTAAATAAAATTAGTTGATATTACTTTGGCATTATAGATTGTAATAATCAGGGATTAAATCAGACAAGAGATTGAATTGAGTCGCTCTCAAAAGCGAGATACGATGTTCGCGTCACAATATACGCAGGGAAAACATTTGTCATCCCGAGCTCAGCTGTTTTAATCCCACTCAGGAGAAGTTTGGTTTTACAAGGCAAAAACCTCTGGATGCCTTTATAGACTTATTTAAACTCCTATCCATATCTTTGACCCTTCCTGCCACATTAGTGAGCTGTGATGTCTGCGTCATTTAAAGAATGGGTTGAGGAACAGCAGCAGAGACTCTCAGACCAGCACCCTGGTAGCCTACTGCTAGCACTAAACTCAGACAGAACCCGAGCCCTGGACCAAGCAGAATCATTGATGCCTTCGCCCTCAACCATAACAACCGGAAGATTGTTTATTATGAAGACATCAAACTAGCGTGTTTTTTCGGCTGCAGTGTGTTAATTAAATGCATTTGTGGGTTTAGGCACATGCTCTGTCAAGTAGGGTCTGATCCTCTTGATGTTATAGAGGGCGAATCGACAGGACAAAGCAATCGAGGCCACATGAACCTTGAAGGTTAGCTGGTCATCAATCATGACACCCAGATTTCGGGCTGACTTAGTGGGCAAGAGATTATTTGATCCAAGCTAGATACTGATCCGTGGTTCCACAGTGGGACTGGCTGGGATGATAATAAGCTCAGTCTCGGACAGGTTGAGCTGAAAGTGATGTTCCCTCATCCATTTATAAATATTTGCAAGGCAGGATGAGATTCGAACTGAGACAGTTGTATCGTCTAGTGGAAAGGGCAGGAATAGCTGTGTATCATCTGCATAGCAGTGATAAGAAAAGCCATGGGAGCGGATGATTGCACCAAGTGAGGTGGTGTATATTGAGAAAAGTAGGGGACCAAGCACAGACCCTTGAGGCACCCCTGTTGATAAACCATGCAGTTTGGACACTCCTCCCTTCCATGATACTCTCAAAGATCTCCCCATGGGGTAGGACTTAAACCACTGGAGGGCAGATCCTGAGATACCAAGTGAAGAGAGTGTGGAGAGGAGGATCTGGTGGTTAACTGTGTCAAAGGCAGCAGACAGATCCAGCAGTAAGAGAACTGAAGACTGACCAGCTGCTCTAGCCAAGCGCAGTGATTCCGTTACAGACAAAAGTGCAGTTTCTGTAGAGTGGCCCCGCCCGTTGAACTCATTCCCAGTTAGGGTTGGACTCTGTCAGGGCTGCCCTTTGTCACCGGTTCCGTTCATAACTTTTATGGACAGAATTTCTAGGCTTAGTGAAGTGGTGGAGGTGTCAGGTTCAGTAGCCTTAGGATTCTGTCTCTGCTTTTTGCAGATGATGTGGTCCTGTTGGCCTCATTGAACACTGACCTCAAGCTCACTCTGGGATGGTTTGCAGCCGAGTGTGAAGTGGTTGGGATGGGGATTAGCACCTCTAAGTCTGAGGCCATGGTTCTCAGCTGGAAAAGGTAGGACTGCCCACTCCGGGTCAGAGGAGAGTCTCTGCCCCAAGTGGAGTAGTTCAAGTATCTCGGGGTCTTGTTCATAAGTGAGGGAAAGATAGAGCGCGAGATTGACAGACGGATCAGTCCGGCATCTGCAGTAATGCAGGCGTTACACTGGTCCGTTGTGATGAAGAGAGAGCTGAGCCAGAAGGCAAAGCTCTCAATTTACCGGTCAATCTACGTTCCAACCTTCACCTATGGTCACGAGCTGTGGATACTGACCGAAAGAACAAGATCGCGAATACAAGCGGCCGAAATGAGCTTTCTCTGCAGAGTGTCTGGGCTCACCCTCAGAGATAGGGTCAGGAACTCAGACATCTGGGAGAGCCGCTGCTCCTCCGCATTAAGAGGATCCAGATGAGGTGGTTCGGGCATCTTGTAAGGATGCCTGCCGGACATCTCCCTGGGAAGGTGTTTCGGGCATGTCCATCTGGGAGGAGACCCCAGGGCAGACCCAGGAGACCCATGGAGAAGTTACATCTCTAGGCAGGCCTGGGAATGCCTCGGCATACTCCCAAAGGAGCTGGTGGAACTGGCCTGGGAGAGGAGTGTCTGGGCTTCTCTGCTGAGACTGCTGCCCCTGCGACCAGGAAAAGTGGAAGAAAATGGATGGATGGATGGATGATGACAAACACTCAGTAAAAAATCTCACCAATGGCGTACAGCTCGATGCCATTATCCCTCAAGTGTTGTGACGACATGATAATGTCGTCCTGGGCTTGTCCATCTGTAAAGAGGATGCCAAGTTTTCGTGAGTCCTCTCGCATCCCAACGTTGGGTTGGAAGTCATTCTCCAGGATGTGTGTCAGAGCCCGTCCTGTAAGAGAGGAGGTCAGAGGTTTACTCAGAAGGTCAACTCTTTTCTGTTCTTTTAATTATTAGTTTTATTAAAAAAAAAATACAACCCAACTGCTATGAACAACCAACGAAGAAAAGGAAGAAGCAGACACAACAGCAAAGTTAGTCTCAGTTAGCTTCCTCTCTCTGTTCTCCACTTCTCTGTGCTGTTTTTTAAAAGTCTCTGGATGTGAAAGTTGAGAGGGTCTAAAAATTACAGATACAAATACACACCTCCCTGAACATGGGCAACCATGGCACCCCGCTGGACCCAGACATGATAGGGGAGCTTGACAGCGAGGATCTGGTGGTGGGACTTCCCAGTTACACCAAAAATCCCATGAATGCAAATTTGTGCACTGTAGACTGTGCACAGGAGTTTGTCTGGAAGATTTGACTTCTACATTTGTTACTGTGGTATTTAAACATGTACTGATATTGACTTTTACTAGAGTCAGATCAGAATAAAAAATCTGGTATCCTGACAACACTAGATTGATCATGTGATCCCACAGTGCTCTTTTTACCTGTCATGGTGTAGCCTCCCATTTGCTGCAGCTTGTTAACATCATTCAGCAGAGATTTCTTGGTTCTGTGGGTGTTCAGGTGCCACTGGGTCCTTGGCTCAAAACTGTACTGAGTCAGACCTGCAAAGAGGACACACTGAGGGGTATAAAAAACCACAGGAACTGAAAAGTGACACTGATGCACCAACATAGAGAAAACCTGTTTCAGCCATAGCACAGTTTTCAAAAAACAGTATTAAACAGTCAAAACTATGGATGAAAAAGGTGAAGATCATGTGATCTCATCTGTTCTACAGCTAAAACAGGAATGTTGAGACAAGTTTGGTCTGACTAAGGTGAACGTTTTACCGATCTGAACTCTGTCAGGGCCGATGTCAAACATTCCAACTATGTAAGCGATGAAGTGGAGGATGGTTCTGAAGTCTCTAGAGGAGATACTCCCAGAATCATCCACCAGCAGCACGATGTCGGCTTTAGCGGTCGTCTTACACCGAGTCCCTGTAGAGAGACGATGAGGAGTTAGAAACACAGCTGGTACACCACAGACTGCTGACTCCAGCTTACCCATGGTTATTAAGATGGGGACTAAGAAACATTCACCAGTCTGAGGAAGAACACGTTGGTTCCAAACATCACTTCTTGCAAATAAATGCTTGAAAAACATGAGCTTTCTTCCAGACCACTTAGTTTTCTCTCTGCTTTTCCATAGAATTCATTTACTGATGTGCGTGTCTTATATTATGTTTTAGCTCATAGAAACTCTCGCAACACTCTGTACTGACTCTTTATCATAACATCAGAGATAAGGAGAGCATCTCTCTGGAGTCTGAACTGAGCCACTGAAGCTAAAATCAAGCCATCATCTTAAATGTACAGCTGATGGATGAGACAGGAGTGTTAACAGGATAAATTTTCTGAGAAAAAAAAACAAACGATTGAATCATTTTCAAGAAGCAGATAAATGTGGTAAAGGGAAATGGAAAAAAAAGGCTCTTGTTTTTCCCGCAGGACGCTTTGGGCTATATGAACTAGTACATGAGAAATTCAAGGCTGTAGGGGCTACATCTGTCCGTGGGAAATAAATTTTTCTCTGCAGATATCTTAGATACAACAAGACTGAGCAAGAAAAGCATTTCTGTGTTCATACATGAAGAAAAATTGCACAACCACCCAACGATGGAGCCACCATGAAGACCACCCAACAGTCACAGTTACTCTGTTTTCTAGCATTAGTGCTTTGCTCACCAAACAATGTGGCTGCTTGTAAGTGATCAAAAACAAGGTTAGAAGCAACAGGTGAGTTTAATACCAACATTTAAATAAATGTCAGACTTGTAGTGACAGTTTAGGTGATTCATGCTCTATGTGGTTCTGCTGTCTGTGTTGAGGCGGCTCGTTACACAGGCAGACTACAGGTTGCAGTGAAAACAGGACGTGGAGTTTCTCTAAAGCAGACGTTCTCTCAGTGAGAAAGCAGAAAGATTACAGGGTAGCAGTAAAAGTGTGGTGGGGAGTTTCATTAGTTTAATCGTTCTATTGAGGATTAGATTTTATTGAAAATAGCACAGACAGTTGTGACCCAGTCAAAGTGAGGGGGTCCAAATGGGGGATTTTTTAAAATGTACAGTGGGTCTGACAGCCATGTTTGGGTCAAAGTGGAACTTTCAGCTTTTTCTAATTTGATTTATCAGGTGATCTTACAGTTTTGGAAAGGTGTGTAGTCGGCCTGTAGCTCCACATTGTTCTCCTCGTTAACAGACTGGCAGGTGAATTTCCTGTTTTTGCAGATGTGATGCGTCACATTCAGGTCAGAGAAACAGTCTGCGTCTCTGGAACTCTCTGTAACACCGTCAGTAATCACAGCTCCTGTCTCATCCACCCAGAGGAGACTGTTTGGTTGACAGGAACTCAAACCTCTGTATCTCAGCAGAGAACACTCTAATGTGGGATCATTGGTGCTCCTCGTATCAGAGTCAGTCAGTGTCGGAAAGACTGAAAGAAAAAGATCAAAATTTAGTTGGAAAAGCTCTGATATCTGCTGGAATGTTTGTGACACCCAAACAAGACCCTGAAAAGTTTCTACTTTTTCTATTTTTGACCAAACAATCGTGACTAGAGTGGTATAAGGTCTGATAATAGTACTGGTGATAAACCAAAACCAGCAGATGGAAGGTTGGACACAATGCAATCTTTTGTTCCATAAATGTCCTTCATGGTAATCATGGAAATGAGACTTACCTGTAAAAACACTGAGATACACATTTACATCGTAAGGATCAGAACCATTCTGTCGACACGTGTAGAGACCAACATCCTCAGCAGTGACACGTTTAATGACCAAAGAACAGTTGGAGTCCAAACTCAGCCGGTCAGCTCGGGACGACGTCTGCTTCACCTCCCCACTGCTTGCCTCCATAACGGTCTCTGATGGATCTCTGTTATAAAGCCATGAAATATCAGAGCACTGCAGAGGTCCAGAGGATGACAGAGAGCCACAGGGCAGGGTGGCGTTTTGTACAGGTTGGAAGATGCGATAAATCTTCTCTTGACTGTGGACCACTTGAAAGACACAAAGAGAAGAAGTGTCAGAAACCAACCTCACATCAAACTTCACAGAATCTCTCTGGACATTAACATCTGATCTCTGAAGAGCTGACAAAGATGAAAATAAATCTACAGATTAGGTGCATAATGTCTTTACCCAATAATTCCACATACTCTGCTGTGTTCGTGTGCACTTTAGTTTTGCTCCAACTGATGGCGGGACTCTGACTGATTTTTAACCTGTGGCTTGTGCAATCTGTGTTGTATTAGGGGGTGAAAAATTATAACCCCAATTCCAAAGAAGTTGGGACACTGTGTACAATGTAATTGAAACAGTACAAAGAAACAATCTATTACACACCAATTTCCTTCCTTATTGTGCTAAGTTAAGATAATTTAGGTCTGAAGTGTTTTGCTTCATCTAATATTTAGTCCCAGATATTTAAATCTCTCAGTGGAAATTCTAAAGTGTAGGTTAGGAAGCTGTTTGAGGCCAAAGCCATCAGAAAGGGGCTAAAGAATGCTCTTATCCCAGTTAATCCTAAACCCTGAGAGCTGTCCAAACTTCTGTATTAAATCAAGAAGAGGTGAGAGGGACATCTTTACATGGGACAGAGTCAATAATCACACCACTATAGACCTATGGAGGAGACAAATGAGCTGAATGATATTCCAGAGATTCTGGCACATGTAAGAGAGATTTATAGAAATAATACAATGGAAATAAGAAAAGTTCCAAAGCAAGAGTGAGACAATAAAACTCTAGAACATTTCAATCAACAACAAGGATTAAAACTAAATTCAAAATAGCTGACAAAATGAACCTTGCCATGTTTTAACACACTATGCATCAGCGTTTCCGCCAGACTTTTTTGTCCCCGGTCAAGATGACCGGCAGTCCTCAAGAATTCCGGCCATTTAGAACAACTACCGGACATTTGCTTTAACATTATTTTGCTGCATTAACAGCAGCAAAACGCATGAATCTGATATTCTGTGATAACATTGATACACAAGTCTGCGCTAAACGGGAGAGAGGACACCTTTTTATTTCCAGACCTGACCCAAAACCGAGACAGCAGAAACCAAGCCAACAGTAAACTTGACTAATTATTACCCCGTTATTAAAAACTGGTTAACACGTGATTAGACCCTAGAAACGACTGCACAAAGACTTTCTTTTATTTTTCTTGGGTAAATGGTTTAAAGTATCAAAATAAAGACTGCGCGCTTTTCCTTACACACGCAGTCAGATACACAATTTACACCCACGTTAAACTCATAAACAACAGTTAGCTTCACATTAGCACCGTTAGCCTGTTAGCTCATTGGCCGCTACCGTCAGTTGCTAATACCAGTCCCCATGATGATATCACTGTAACCTTCAATAAAGCAGTAAATCCAACCATCCTGGTTTATTTGGACTAGTCCCGAAAAGATAAAAGCTGCAAAGCAGATAGTCCGGTCCAAACCTCCTCTCATTGACAGCTTATCCAAGACTACTTCTGCTAATTAGCCGGCGTAGGCCTCTCTCTCTCTGCTGCTGCATCGGTGTTTCAGATGCTCAGTTGTACCTTTCCCTTTGATTCAGCCTCTTCATTACTCACAGCGATGACATACTCAAAATCCCTCCATACCACTTCCGGTGGTGACCTTGAAGCAAATGGCAGCCTAAACACCCCGCTCCTAACCGGTCGGATATTTATCCCCTTTGAAGAACATTAAATTTAAAAAACTGCCTGGAAATTGAGCATGGAAGGGGATAAGCAAAAAAAGATTAAATATAAACAAGGTTCAAGACGTGATAAAGGAGAGACTGTCGAAGAAATATACTACAGCGACGAGGAAAGCTATGAGAACAATGGCGGCGCTAACGAGAAAGAAGCTAACCCTGTCATGCAAGCCATATACAACGAGATTCGTGCGCTCAGGTCGGATGTTAAAAGTGAAATGAGTGAATTTCGACTTTCCTTTCGTAACGACATGAAGAAGGAGTTGAACGAGTTTAGAGAAGAAATCAACCGGAAACTCCAGGAAGCTACAGGTGAGCTACAAGCCACCACAGCAAGAGTGGGGGAGGCCGAACAGCGCATATCCGACATTGAAGACTGGAACACGGCAGCGAAGGAGGCTCTCACCCAGGCGCTAGCGAGCCAAGAATTACTGCAAGCTAAGCTGACCGAGCTAGAAGCACGCTCGCGCCGGAACAATCTCCGTATATACGGAGTACCGGAGGAATCAGAGGGGTCCAATCTCTCGGAGTTTGTAACAAAACTAATAAAGTCAGAAGTCGGCCCGCCGGTCGCGGATATGGATCTCGGAATACAGCGCTGCCACCGGGCGCTAGCCCCAAAACCTCCCCAAGACGCACCGCCTAGATCACTGGTGATCTGCTTCCTCGAGTTCAGAGTGAAAGAACAGGTACTGCGTACGGCGTGGAGAAAGAAAGACGTGCGTTACGAGGGGAAAAGGATTTATTTTGATCAAGATTACCCCCCCGAAATACTGAAGAAGAGAAAGGCATACGTGGGGATATTGAGAGAGCTTAAAGCCAAAGGAATCCGCTTCCAAACGCCACATCCAGCTAAGCTGAGGGTGTTCTTTGACAGCGGTACACAGATCTACGAGAGCGCGGCAGAGGCGGCTAAAGACCTGAAGAGGAGAGGATTCCCTATGGAGAATGTTAAGGAGCCTGACACTGCAGCGCTGAAGCAGCGGAGACTGGCAACGTGGGAGAAGGCAGGAGCTGACCGCCGCAGACAGATTGTGGACCAAGGGCGGATAAGAGAGAGACTACGGAGCTTTCAGCGTGCTCCACCTGGAGCATCTGCTGGCGGCGAGTGAAACACCTGAGGGTAAACATCTCCATACATTGCAGGAAAAGTGTTATTAACCCTCATGTAAAGTGGATGATTTATCATTAGCCAGTTTACCAGGAGAGTTAGGCTTATACTATCATTACCGAGACTTGTTTAAATTAAATTGACCTAAATTGAAATTACACAGCCTACCTAAGTTGATAACGCCGGGGCTTCTGAGCCTTTAATTTTTGTTTCTTTACAAGGAGAGCTCAAGAAATTTCCCAAACTTACCTACATTGAATTTTTATACCCAAAAGAAAATGCTTTTACAGTTTAATTTTCAGTTGACTAAGGAATTAGATTTTTATTTACTAATAATTTCCATTACATCCTTTTACTTGAAGATAATTCCTGTGTTTCTCAACTCTCTGTCAGTTTACAAAGAGAATAAATGTTATTATTTTCTGTACTTGACAAGATGGAACTTTATACCGGTTATGGAGAAACTGACTTGAAAAGAATGTCACCGGTGCACAGTATCCCCTCTGATACTGATGAGAGGCCCTTGACGGATGCGAGGATCTCCTCTCAACTTGAGGTTTTATTTGAACTTCGGACTTGGAAGTCTTTGGCTTTTCTGTTTTTTTGTTCACTGTTCTTGTTCGGGTCATCATGGGTAATGTTACACAGGTGTACACAGGTTGAAAAGAGTATATGCATCATCAGGAATATAGGATCGTCACACTAAATGTCAATGGGCTGCATAATCCAATCAAAAGGAGCAAGATTATAGCTAAAATGAAACGAGAAAAGCTGCAGGTAGTTTTTTGGCAAGAGACTCATCTGTCTTCTTTAGAACATGAAAAATTTAAAAAACTTGGATTTCAAAATACCTATTACTCATCTCATAAGTCAGGCCGTAGGAGGGGAGTGGCTATACTGATCCCTAATGTAGTAAATTTTGAATTTATTTCAGAAGTGAAAGACAAGGAAGGGAGATTTGTTCTAGTAAAGGGTAAATTAGACAATGAAGAAGTAACTTTACTTAATGTATACGCCCCCCCAGGGAGCAAAAAAGTGTTTTTTAAGAAACTATTCGAATTGATAGTATTGGAAACACAAGGAATTTTAATTTGTGGTGGTGATCTTAATGTCCAACTTCAACCAAAATTAGATACATCTAATCAGCGCCAAAAGAAAAGTCCAAATGCCATTTTAGTCCAGCGGATGCTTGCAGAGCTTGGTCTGATTGACGTGTGGAGAGAGTCTCATCCAGGAGAAAAACAATTCACCTATTATTCCCCATATCACTCTGTATATTCACGAATTGACTACTTGTTTATGTACAAATCAGATTGGCACAGAGTCAGGGACTGTAAAATAGGGATAAGGGATGTATCTGATCATTCAGGGGTGTACCTAACCCTGCATCTAACTAAACAACGGAAAAACACACTTTGGAGACTTAATACGAGCATTTTAAATGACAAAACAGTACAGAAACAGATTCAACAGGAAGTTGAAACATATTTACAAAATAATGATAATGGAGAAGTGTCTCCAAATACATTATGGGACGCAGCAAAGGCAGTTGTGCGAGGCAAAATTATTGCCCTCACGGCTTTTCGTAAAAAGGAAAAACAGAAAAGACTTGTTGAGTTACAAGAGAAAATGAAGTCATTAGAAATTAGACACATGGAACAAAAAGATCCTCAGATATTAAATGAAATAAACAAAATTAAACAGGATATAAATGGTATATATGATGAAGAAATTGAAAAACAACTTAAATTTACCAAACAAAGGCATTATGAGATGGGGCATAGGGCGATGAAACTACTTTCTTGGAGGATTCAAAAACAACGTGGGAAAAATACGATTTATAAGATTAGAAACCCCAAGACACAAAAGGTTTGCAGCGAAACAAAGGACATTCAACATGCCTTTGAACTATATTATTAAGAACTATATACCCAACCGGCCATGGCAGATATTACAACAATAGAGGCTTTTTTAAGCTCTCTAGCTTTACCATCTATAGGAGAACAACAAAATAAAGAAATTATGGCTGAGATAACAGCAGAAGAACTGAATGAAGCCATTTCAAGATTGAAAGCTAATAAGGCTCCAGGTTCAGACGGTTATCCGTCCGAGTGGTATAAAACATTTAAACCACAGATAACACCTGTCCTGCTTAACTGTTTCAACTATACACTGAGAACAGGGGAAGCCCCCCAATCATGGAAGGAAGCAGTTATCTCTATAATCCTGAAAGAAGGAAAAGATAAAAAGGAATGCAGCTCATACAGACCAATATCCGTCTTGAATGTAGATTATAAATTATTTGCTTCAATCCTATCTAAGAGACTTGAATCCATTGTTCCGCAGCTGGTAGATTTAGACCAAACAGGCTTTGTATTAAACAGACAGACACAGGATAATTTAAGGAGAACACTACAGGTGGTGAGTCATATTACATCAGAAAACATCAGTGCAATGTTAGTCAGCCTAGATGCCGAAAAGGCATTTGACTCGGTGGGTTGGGAATATTTATACAGGGCACTTGCAAGATTCGGCTTCAAAGAAGGTTTTATCAATTGTATTAGAGCGATATATTTTTCTCCAACAGCTAGGATTAGGGTTAATGGACACCTGTCGCAAACTATTCATTTGGAAAGAGGGACACGCCAAGGCTGTCCCCTGAGTCCGACCTTATTCGCATTATTTATTGAACCCCTAGCTCAAGCAATTAGAGAGGACTCTGAGATAAAGGGGACTATGATTAGAGGAGAAGAACATAAGATTTGTATGTTTGCGGATGATGTTTTGCTTTTTATTACAAGCCCAGATTCAAGCATCCCTAAATTGATGTCCCTGCTAAAAAACTATAATCTATTCTCTGGGTATAAGCTTAATATTCAAAAAACCCAAACCCTTACATTTAACTATATTCCCCACCCAGATATTAAAGGTAAATATAATTTTAAATGGGACTCGCCTAAAATAAAATATTTAGGAATAAACCTTACTAAAGATATGTTAAAACTTTTTGAAAACAACTACGGCCCCATTAATAAAGAGATCAAATCTGATATTTCTAGATGGACCCTCCTCCCACTGGATATGAGTAATAGAATAGAAATCATTAAAATGAATGTGTTGCCACATCTTCTTTATCTCTTCCAGTCTCTGCCTCTAGAGGTACCCAAAGAACAATTTGATGAGTGGAATGCCTGGATCTCAAGGTTCGTTTGGAACAGTAGAAGACCTAGGGTTCAGTTCAAGACTCTACAGCTGAAAAAAGAGAAGGGAGGAAGAGCTTTACCATGTTTAGAGGATTACTATTATGCTGCACAATTGAAACCCTTAGTATACTGGTGCTCTCCAAATTATGAATCTAAATGGAAATGCTTGGAAACTACACAGTTAAAAATTCCAATACAATCTATAATAGGAAATAAAAAACAAGCTGAAAGATATTATAACAGCTTGAATCAATGGACTGTATTCACTCTTAAACTATGGTTTAAAGTTTTGAGGAAGTTACAAATAGAAAAACAGGTCAGAGTCTTGAATTGGATAGCATATGATCCTGAATTTGAACCTGCTAGATTGGACGGGGGCTTTAAACAGTGGGTCAGGAGAGGTATCACATCCTTTTGTTCCCTCATCTCAAACAATAAATTTCAGAGTTATGAGTTCATTTCAGACACATTTGGACTGGGGAAGCAGGACTTCCATAGATACCTGCAAGTCAGAGATTATTATAATAAAAAATTACAAATCACGGAGGAGAAGGAATACAATTTAATTTCTATATTTCATGAGGCATATAAAAAAAAAGATAATAAAAAGTTGGTCTCTAGAATATATGGAAGTATACAAGCCTCTAAAAATCATTCTACGTTATCCATTAAACAAAAATGGGAGAAGGAATCAGGGATACAAATATCAGAAGAGACCTGGATAGAAATATGTGAGACACAAGCGACCACCGCAAATTCAAGATCTTTAAGAGAGTTTGGCTGGAAGAATGTAGTGAGATTTTTCATAACCCCTAAATTAACAGCACTGCAAACAGGCACACAGAGCCGAGGCTTCTGCTGGAGGCAGTGTGGAACCCCTATGGCTAACCACTTTCATGTTTTTTGGGCCTGCCCCAAAATCCAATTATTTTGGAGGGAGGTGTCAACCGAGATAAATAAAATAATTGGGGTGGATCTAGATTTTTCTTTTGTTATTTTATATCTTGGTAAAATTCCGGAAACAGTCCTTCATAAGGACAGGTACCTATTGAAGATCCTTTTGGCAAGTGCCAGGAAAGCTATAACCAGAAGGTGGTTGCAACCAGACCCCCCAACATTGGTCCAGTGGTACGGGCTCATTAAAGAAATTTACAGTATGGAGAGACTTACTTTTGTTTTAAGACTCCAGTTGGAAAAGTGTGTGGAACGCTGGGAAAAATGGATCATGTATATGCACATTGTATAGTGAGACTTTATGTTAAGATGTATGTGTACGTATGTATGTATGTGTAACAGAACATTTTGATTTTAACTGTATCACCCATGATGAACTAATGTTCTTTGTTCTTGTAAATAAAAAGTTAAAAAAAAAAATAAAAAAAAAATCCCTCCATACCGCTGATGATATTAAGCCTTTGGTTAACCAGGAAAACCTCACTTAGATTAAAATTCTGCTTCATGCGAAAGCTCTGGTCAAACTTTCCCTGCAGAGCATAGACTGTTGCAGAGTCTCCAGCAGTAATGAGCAGGCGCAGTAGAGAGATAGATTCGCTTTGACGTCATCGTGCATACATAATTAGCCATGTGCTTGCCGTCTGAGGAGATAAACAACCCCAGCACCGCAGGACAGTAGATGTAGTAAGATTAGGCAACTTTTAGTTTATATTAACGCATTCTCGCAACATATCTTCTAGGTCACACAAAATATAATATGCAAGTATTCAGTATTTACTCATCTGGTCATTTGCATGTTTTCTGCCGGACATTTTGACCGGTTATATTTTTATCTGCCGGACTTCCGCCCTTTTTACCAGCCAATGACCGGTAATTACCGGCTAACGGAAACTCAGCTATGCATCCATCCATTTTCTACAACACTTATCTCGTTCAGGTTCACAGGGGGCTGGAGCCTATCCCAGCTGTCACTGGGCGAGAACTGGGGTACATCCTGGACTGGACAGGTCACCAGTCGGTAACAGAGCTGACACGTACAGACAAACAACCAGGAACCCTCACACCCACACCTACAACCGATTTAGAGTTACTAATTAGCCTAAGGAGCATGTTTTTGGTGGTGGCAGGAAGCCAGAGTGCCAGAGAGAACAGACACATTCACGGGTGGAGAACCAGGAACCTTCATGCTGTGAGGAGACAGTGCTAACCCTTCACCGCTCTGCAGCCCGTCAACACACTAATCCTCTAAACATGTAAGAGCTTTGACAGCAGAAGAACAAACCTTTAGTTCTGCTCATATTAGACCTCAGACATGACTGACCACTAACTCCTTAGCTGCTAGCTCAGCTGATTTTACATGTTTATATTAAACACAATCATCAGCATACATCTGCACATCTATACCATGACACACTTTAACACATGTAAAGATAAATAATAGAAAAAGGGTAGTTACCCCCAAAGTGGAGCACAAAAATGAAGATCAACCCCAGCGGAGCCATCCTCCATCTGGTCTGAGGAAACTGGCAAAGTTCTCGAGGCTTTTTCTTGTTTGAACTGAAGTTGAACTGGTTGTGCAATTTCCTTTAATGTAGTTAAGTTTCTGAGATAAGCTTGTCTTAACACAGCATCAGACATGTCAACCAAAAATACCCAGAAACCTTTAGGGTGGTGGGTTATTTCAGAGTGAACATCAGAGAATTTTACATCAATGCAGCAAATATAATCTTTTCAGGTGCAGTGAACATAAATGAAATTAGTTCATCTCAGTTTTTAATTTGATGTTTTTTGGGAGAGTGTTCTCTCCTCTCCAAGTCTGATGTCTGTAATAACAGCAACATGCAGAGCAGAGCATGCAGAGCATCTCTGTCGGCCTGTTTGAGGCTTTAACACAAGCTGATCAACTCGGTTTGTCTTGAGCCGAGCGCTGCAGTGAGTCGTTAAAAAACAGCCTAAACCTCTGTCTAAAGGTGTGTTGACTCTTTCATCTAAGGCCATGATGACTCAAAGCAGCGTGCTGTCGCTTTAAATGAGGTTGGAGAAGCAGCTGTAAACATGGTAGCAACACCACTACCAAAGCTAAGCTGCATCAATGAGAAACACGCTACTTCTAACAAATCCTTTAGAACAAGTCTGTAGTTCTTATTCTGCCTGAGTGCTTTTAATGTGAAAGTCAACAACACTTGAATGAGAGGCATTTTCACATTTGTCCTCTCACTCTTCACACACACACATCCCTCAAACAGCAGATAACCGAGCAGATATTAGGACTCAAACACAGTGTTGTTGGTAGCTAATAACACAGGAGCTGTAATCACTCTGAGGTATCACCTACCGTAACTCTGTCAAAGATTGTCCGATCAGAAAAATTCCAAGGCGTTGGAAAGCTGAGAATTGTGGGCATGCGCACATATATGGTTCATTATAGTACTCGCAACCATATGACGTTGGCATTCATAGCAAAACACCAGAAGTATCACGAGACCGCAACACTGTAACTCCTCGAAAGTTTGCTCAATGTAAAAAATTCCAATGCTGACAGTGTTGAGAATCTGTGCTTTCGGGCAATATATGATGTGTGGTAAATATATTACAGTAATGTCAAACAGCAACGCGAAAACGGCAGCTATGGCAGATTACGAGTGAGAAAGGAGAGTGAAGGAAGAGAGTAAAAGGAGAGCGAGCAAGAGTGGTGTTTTGTTTTCAAAAAATAGCGTTAGATAGTGGCATTTGTGCGTGTCTGTCATGTGCAATAACAATATGTTACTTGAGAATGTTGAGAATGCATTTTTCCACCTTTATTTGCACTAATTGTGGCCTATGTATATAGTATATTATCTTTTGCACCATGTTTTGCACACCCAGAGTCCTAGACTCCAAAAATGACTGTTGATTGTTCTAAACATGTATAGGTTCACATTTCAAATGTCAAATCAAAACTTCATGAGCAATAACAAAATTTCTTCTCATAAAAGCCATGAAAAACAAATCTGTTTTTGTGTTTTTCTTCTTTTAAACTGCTGACAATTCCATATAATGTGCAATAATCATTAACCAGATGTTGAAAAGTCAAGTTCAAGTACTCCTGGGAAAAGGGACCAAAGCTCTCAGACTTAGGGCATTTCCTGACTATTTTACAGCCATAATAACAAAATATGTCCAAATCTCCATTTTTAGACTCAGTAGGTAAAGGGTTAAACCACTAGACTCAGTGTATCATTCCTCCCTAAGATTCATTACTGCGACAGTTACTCAACTCACCACTGCATCCTGTTTGATAAAGTGGGCAGGCCCTCATTATCAGTTAGATGAGACAGGCACTGGTTACTTTTTATTTATAAAGCTCTGTCTGGACATCTGCTGTTATACTTCATCTCTTTATTAAACGTGTCCACTAGCCATTATCAAACCTGTTTAAGTGACTAGATAATGCTTAAAGTTCCTAGAGTAACCACTAAAACTGGAGAAATATCTTTCAGCTTTTGTGCAGCCCACAGCTGGAATACTGTACAGCAAACACAAAAATTAAGCTCAGTTATTAACATAGGACAGTTTCAAAACATGATAAGGAACTACTATGTATATGTTTGTAACTGTTTTTAAACTGTGCTCCACTTATTCTCAAGTATCTATGTCTATTTGCATTTGTGTTTCTTTCTCCTTACTTATTGTCTTGCATTTATTTTTTAATGCACTCTCCACGTCATTGCAAATGAGAGCACGCTCTTAATGGCATCTCAAGATTAAATAAAGGTTGAATGAATGAATGAATGAATTACACACATTTGCAGGTCTAAACACGTATTTGCAGATATGTGCATACATTTGTGGATTTGTGTATGCATTTTCAAATTTGCCTTTGCATTTGCAGATTTGTGCACAAATTTTTTACGCATTTGCAAATACTTTTGCAACAATAATAGCTCAATATCCAGTAGCCATTTACTGATGTGCGTGTCTTCTTTTCTTTTTTTAGCTTAGAGAAACTCTTGCAACACTCTGTGGTGGCACATTATCTCACCATCAGAGAGATGGAGAGGATCTCTCTGGGGGATTTTTCTTGTGTGGTTTGTGGATGTGAGAGTGTGCTTAGCATGACTACACTGCAGTGCTTATGACACATTAGCATAGCCCCGTACGCTGGGGCATATGGGTCTACGCTATTAAAATCCGACTGGTTTGGTTTAGGCGTTTAAATCCGACTGGTTAGATTTAGGCATTAAAATCCGACTGGTTAGGTTTAGGCATTAAAATCCGACTGGTTAGGTTTAGGCATTAAAACCCGACTGGTTAGATTTAGGGTCAGCCTGTCGGCAAGCGGATAGAGCTGAAATTTCGTTGCGGGTAATATATGTCACGCCCCAGCGTAGAGGTTTGCCCGAGGGCTGCAGCCAGATGCCTCTCACTTTTCCCCGAGGATGTTTTAGGCCTTGTGCAGGTTGGGCCATCGTACCTAAATTTTCAAAGACCCGATACCATCCACATCGATTTTCTTGGACTTTGCTAGTGTTTAGCTTGTAGTTTTATATTTTCGATATTTGTATGTCATTTGAGATGTACACACCGAATAATTTCTAAATTAATAAAGGTTCTGCAGGAGCTCTGAAAAGTGTAACTTACTCCATTAGTGGCTCTCTAGCGCCCCAAGTTTAAGTAATATCTTGACCTGTAAAACTCAAAATGTACTTTTTTTCTAAGCTTTTGACATTTTTAACTGATGATTTGGAAGTTTATCTCATATTTTGACCATGAAAATTCATGGTTTAAACTTTCTTGTATATTTGCCTTTTAAAAACAGAATTTTGACTTGAAATGCCTTTTGAGCGAAAAAGTTTGAATTTTTATCTCCAATTTTGAGCCTTTAAACTTTTACTGTTTAAATCCCAAAATCATTTATCATCAGTGCAAAGGTTTTTTTCTCCCATAATTCATTGCTGGTGAAAATGAGGTTGACAGTTTATGATTAGGTGTTGACCTTGTTTGGCCCTTAGGTTGGACCCAAATTCAAAATTCGGCTCCTGCTGTGATTAAGTTTGACAATTCTGGTTTACTGCGTATAAAGATGCGTTTGTCGACTGTTTCTTTCTTTTCTTTAATTAAATCATCGAAAAATCACCCCGGTATCTTCAAAAGACCGTCCCTTTTTAAATCCAAACCAGCATTAAATCATCTGGAACCTTGGAGACTGAGTTGGTCGATAAATGAGCAACACAGAACAACCAAACAACGTACAAAGTAATCTCTACAGTACATTACAGCATGGCAAAATTACACACAGACATCAAACTCTTTATTTTCTTTTTTTATCATGTTATCCACCGAAAACCTTTCTAAAGCTGTCCAAAAAAATATATTTCCAACTCAATAACCACTCAAAATAAACACAGGAGAGAAGCTCAGAATCAGCTGTTCACAGTGAGCCTAGCTCTGCCTCTCTCTCTGACAACTGTTAGTCTCAGTCTTCAGCACCAAGGACAGCTCCACATCTACACTCATTTAGCCCAAATATCTAGAAGCCAAAAGCTTTTAACAACAATACATCTACCAGCAAATGTAGCAGGACCACTCTAATTCACTTTTTCACCATTAAACTCAGCAATCTTCTAATTAATTATTCAGATGTCACAGAACAGCTGAGAACAATAAAATGTGATCTTACCTGTTCTTTTGGCACAAGCAGCCCATGACTGATGATCCCTTTGCCTCCTTTCCCTCTTCCTTTACTTGTTTGATGCTACTGTAGCCTGAACAGAGCTGCCCATTCCAGCTACGCTGCATTGTGTTCAGGTGCTCAAAGGAAACAAGGACACAGGCTGGTCTCATGGAGCTTGATTTTAATCTGAATGAATTCAGAAAGAGCAAAACGCTGTCAACATGGTTCTATTTTCACAACACGCCTCTCTCAGTCGAGCTCTGAGCAGACTGACGAGAGGGCAGAAGTGATGCAATATACCCCTTACTGCCAGCAGAGGGCGTTGTAATGTCACTAATGTCACAGTTTTTTCTCTCTGTTTTCACCCACCTAATTTACAAATTCCAATAAATACCACTGTTTTCCTAGTTTTGCCCATATCAACCACTTTTTTTGCCACTTTTATCCCATTTTTTCTCTTTTCACCATTTTTTTCCACCACTTATGACCAGTTTAAGCTACATTTTACCATGAAATACCACTTGTTTCCTATTTTTTTGCCCATTTTTGCCGCTCTTGACTGCTTTTTGCCCATTGTAGGCACTTCTCACTCATTTTTCGCCTCGTCTTTGCCACTTTTGGACCATTTTTTACTCCCTGTAACTCATTCTTTGTCACTTCTCACCTATTTTTGCTACTTTCTTAAGCTTTTCCTCCCATTTTCACCCATTTTTGTTGCTTTTTGACCATTTTTTTCACCTTTAACTTATTGTTATTGCTACTTCAAGCTGTTTTTGCCAGTTTTCACCACTTAGATTGTTGCTCTTGCAAAGGTATTTTTCAACAATTTGGCTCTTTGGTTGAATAACCCTGATCTAGTGTCACGTTTCCCTTCTCCCCTCTTGTTGTACAAAAGCAAAGCTCAGATGATAACAACTTAGCTCTTCTTGGTATGTGCACAAAACTCCTACAGCCTGGCCCCTCCTTCTCAGGACAGGACCGTACTGGTTCTCGCTGCAGGGCTTTGGAGCTGCGGGTTCTGATCCCTGAGCTAACCAGACCTTTAGGCTTTGTCTGCATAGTACGTTTATCAAGGATTCTTTGAGTTTGCGGACTTTTGGACTAAATAAGGTTGCTCTTTGCAGGCAGCACATCCTGTGATCTCTCTAAACAGCCTGAATATAGCAGTCAAAGGGTTAAAACATAAAGAGGCTGATCTTCAATGTTCTTGACTTTATCAACATCATTTTCTCAGTTGAAAGTCTCCAGATCATGACAACAACAAACATCATATCTGATGGGTTGCATATTTCACTCCTGGCACATGATTCAGTCTGTTTCAGGTGTGTGTGTGTGTGTGTGTGTGTGTAGTGTGAGAGGACATATGGCACATACTGTTGACAGTAAAGGTAAGTCTCTGATAATGAGGTGGTGTTTTGCCCTTACTCTCTGTAATATTGTTGTAATTCTCTGGTAATTAGATGGTATTTTGCTGTTATCCTAACCCTCTTCCTTACCCAAACTCTCATAATACTGTGGCAATTCTCTGGTAATTATTTAACCCTAACTGCCACCCTTCAAGCCCAAATCTTACCCTTGTATTATTGTGTCTGTTCTCATGTTATTAGTTTGAATTCCTGGTGATACTGTGGCAACTCTCTGGTAATTACATGACATTTAACCCTAACCCTAATTTTGGACATTTTCTGGTAATCAGGTGGTATTTTACCAGGTAATTTCTCAGTAATAAGATATATATTATATAAGTTTCTTGATCATTTCTTTATTTTGACCCTTTAAATTAACGTGATTTCTTCCTGAAAAATTTTCAGGTGACTTTTAGGGTCAACATATGGGCTTGAAAAACCAAAATAATGAGTTTAATAGTCAAATATGGGATTAAAAAGTCAAAAAAATGAGTTTAAAAGGTCAAAATATGACCTTGAATTTAAATTTTGAATCCAAAAGGTCAAAATATGATATAAAAAGTATAAACACAAATTAATATCTTTTCCCACATTTTAATCTAATATTTTTTACTCTTTACTTTTCATATTTTCATGATTTACCAAGGATATTTTAAATCATCATGGTTAAGTTTACACATTTATACTATTCATGATATGCAGACCTCATTCTAGTGGGCCAGTTAAATTAAAATTATGGTATGATCTTGCGGGCCGGGTATAATGGTATCATTGGCGGGATTTGGCCCACAAGCCTTGAGTTTGACACCCCTGGTTTGGGGGTTAGGGTAGCAATTAGGATAGGGTTAGGTTATGAACAGCAGAATTCGGTTTCCAACAAGGACCAGTCTATGTCCTGGATTTTTTGATAGATGTATTAGGTTTAGGAGTAAGGTTAGGGTGTTAGGGTTGAAATAAAATAACACCTAATTACCAGAGAACTGCCACAATGAGGAATTACTTGATAATAATGCACTATTACCAGGTAAATAGTCTGTTATCACTAGGTCAAATGGTAATTTATTACTAAGTCATTACCACCTTATTGCTACAAAATTATCAGGAAATTAGGGCAAACTAAAATAAAGTGCTACAAGAGTCTTTAGAAAGTATTTTATTATATATGAAGCAAAAATATGGAAGTAAAAAAATGGACAAAATTACAAAAATGACCACCAAGTTGTTTCCTTGAAAGATTACATCAGGTCACATGATCACTGGTAGTCACATGATAAGGTAAATGAACTTAGAACAAAAAGTAAGGAAATGTGTGTTTGGTAGATTATTTCTTTGATGTAACAATGCTTCTTGGTAATAAATGTTTTACCGTTGGAAAGCCTGTTTATTACCCTTTTAAATGATGCCACATTTGTAAGGATCATGCATTTGTGGGATGAGCCATAGAGCTGAGTATGTGGGTTGCGCCCATGAAAAAAGTGCCAAATCTCCTTGTTGGGATTGAGTTCTTCTTTGTCGTCGTTTTCCTGATGGAAACATGATGGACACGTCCTGGACTGTCCATTTTCTTTGTTGCCATAAGTTTCAACATTTCCTGTTAACTTAATTGTGAAATAACACTACAATTCCAAGATATAACTCAAGGGTGCATCTTTCTTGCTGCCAACTGGCCTGGTTGCTCGGCAATAGAAACAAAATAGTGGAATTTCAAGCTTCAACATAAAAAGGAGACTAATCACAATGAAAAGAAACAGAAAATCATATGTGACTTTCTCTTGACTTAATCTTGATCTGGAAGTTGTTGCAGTTCGATGGAAGCAGCACCAAATGCTTCATCATTTTCATATTCGGCTTCAATGACATCCTCATGCATCTGTGAAATACAACACAACACATGAGATTCAAAACAACAAGAGTCAACAGAGCAAACTCTGCAGAGTCCATCGTCTCAGAGGTTTCATCAGTCAGAAGAAATGTCACACATGGTAGGAGTTAGTTTAAAATCACGCTGGTTTCTTTACACGGAGGTTTGATGTTACCTGGAAGTAAATAGCAGCATTAATGTTTTACATATGATTACTTTGAACTATTCAAAAAGTCAAAGAGCCACTGTCAGGAAAAACACTCCTGCATCACTGAAGTCTACAAGTTTGTTGTAGATTTTCATAAGTGGGTCATGTTGAGTCTCCCTCCTTACCTGGACCCTTGATGCTGTCACACAGGTTGTCAGTGAGACTGTTGGTGATGTTCTGCAGAAGAATAAAGTCACTGACGATGTACACCTGAGTGTAATGTGGGTCAGAGGCGATGGATTTCAACTCATTCAGATCAGCATCACCCACACCTGAGAGAAAACTGTGCTTAGTAAGTTGAGAAACAAACATTATGCTATCTACCTAAAGACTACCAGAAGAATTTTGACGACCAAATTCTAACATACAAATGAAAATGTGAAGATTTCTCTTGTGTTCAGTAAAGTCCACACTGTGCAGTTTCAGAGAAGCTCTGTGGTTCTTCTAGAACCTTCTGTTTCACCATGTGGAGGTTGTAATCCTGTCAGCTGAAATACATCAGTTTAACGTTGAAATCATGATGGTGAAGTGAAGACCAACAGCCTGTGAGTCATGCTGCCACCTCCAGCGGCCACCTGAGACACTTTTTGACCAAAAGTCCCAGGAACTTTTAGTTCCAGGAACTTCCCCTCAAACAACTTAATGGTTTGGTAAGGGTCATGTTTCTATTTATCTGTTTGTAAAGCACTTGGTGCTACATTGTTTTGTTTGAAAAATGCTAAATAAAGTTTTATTAATAGATTTTCAACTCAGTGTGTTTGGTACCTTAAGTATGCTTCTGACATGTTCTGTAATTTTCAAACCTTGTTGTATCACTGAATTCTCTTAACTATGATGACAAACATTCATTAAACTAGAAAAGCACTCGGAGAGCGCAGACCTCCACCATTAGCCCTATCTCCCAATAGTGAAGAATACTTGAAAACATTGCTGGATCCGTCCCCATGTGCCCCCCACCACGGCATTTGTCAATTACTCTCTCCCCGGTGGGGTGGAAACACAGTGAGGCAAAGCATTGGCCTGTTATGGGTGGACTGTCATGGTGGAAGCATTGCCCGCCGGTGCCAACAGATGCACTGACAGTCTCACCCATGGTCTCACCGAATGACTGGAAGTCATGGCAGAGGGTGAATATTCTTCTATTCCTCCCAGCATTGTGAGTATTCTCGCTACAATTCACTCTCTTTCTCTCTGTTATGCTCTGACTCGTCTCCTAGACCGGGCGTGCGTCTTTCAAACTCGATAAACTCCAAAACTTTGAATAGAAACACACCAAAAAATGCTGCTGGGATTGAAAATACTCATGTCTGCCATTTCCTGGTGTAAAGTGGTAACAGCGCAGACCTCCGCCATTAGCCCTATCTCCCAATAGCACAAAATCCCTTAAAAAGTTTCTGGATCCAGACAGTGATCCGGATCAGTCCCAAAATCTAATCAGCTCTTCCTTATGCCATTTCTGACATTTCCTGAAAATTTCATCAAAATCCGTCCACAACTTTTTGAGTTATGTTGCTAGCAAACAAACAAACGAACCCACCTGATCACATAACCTCCTTGGCGGAGGTAAAAATCTCACCGATGGTGTACAGCTCAATGCCATTATCCCTCAGGTTTCTGAGTGGCATGGTAACGTTGTTGGTGGACTTTCCATCTGTAATGAGGATGACAATTTTTTGTGAGTCCTCTCGCATCCCCTGTGGGTTAGAAGTCCTTCCCCAGGATGTGTGTCAGAGCCCGTCCTGTAAGAGAGGAGGTCAGAGGTTTACTCAGACAGCCAACTCTTTTCTGTTCTTTTAATTATTATTTTTATACAAATACAACCCAACTGCTATGAACAACCAACAAAGAAGAGGAAGAAGCAGACACAACAGAAAAGTTAGTTTCAGTTAGCTTCTTCTCTCTGTTCTCCACTTCTCTGTGCTGATTTTTAAAAGTCTCTGGATGTGAAAGTAGAGAGGGTCTAAAAATTACAGATACAAATACACACCTCCCTGAACGTGGGCAACCAGGGCACCCTGCTGGACCCAGACATGATAGGGGAGTTTGACAGCAAGGATCTGGTGGTGGGACTTCCCAGTTACACCAAAAAAAAAAAAAAAAAAAAAAACAATAAATACAAATTTGTGTACTGTAGACTGTGCACTGGAGTTTATCTGAAAGATTTGACTTCTATATTTGTTTCTGTGGTATTTAAACATGTACTGATATTGATTTCTTCTAGAATCAGATCAGAATTTAAAAATCTGGTATCCTGACAACACTAGATTGATCATGTGATCCCACAATGCTCTTCTTACCTGTCCCAATGCTGCCTCCTAATTGCTGCAGCTCATTAACATCATTCAGCAGGGATTTCTTGTTTCTGTGGGTGTTCAGGTGCCACTGGGTCCTTGGGTCAAAACTGTACTGAGTCAGACCTGCAGAAAAGACACAGTGAGGGGTAAAAACCACAAGAACTAAATAGTGACACTGATGCACCAACATAGAGAAAACCTGTTTCAGCCATAGCACAGTTTTCAAAAACCAGTTATAAAACAGTCAAAACTATGGATGAAGAAGGTGAAGATCATGTGATCTCATCTGTTCTACGGCTAAAACAGGAATGTTGAGACCAGTTTGGTCTGACTAAGGTGAAAGTTTTACCGATCTGAACTCTGTCAGGGCTCTGTCAGATGCGTGGTGCTATATAAACTAGTACATGAGAAATTCAAGGCTGTAGGAGCTAAATTTGTCCGTGGGAAATAATTTTTTCTCAGCAGATATCTTAGATACAACAAGACTGAGCAAGAAAAGCATGTCTGTGTTCATAAGTGAAGAGAAATTGTACAACCACCCACCATGAAGACCACCCAACAGTCACAGTTACTCTGTTTTCTAGCATTAGTGCTTTGCTCATCAAACAATGTGGCTGCTTGTAAGTCATCAAAAACAAGGTTAGAAGCAACAGGTGAGTTTATTACCAACATTTAGATAAAAGTCAGACTTGTAGTGACAGTTTAGGTGATTAATGCTCTATGTCAGGGGTTTTCAAAGCACGGGAGAGTGAGCCTCCCCTAAGAAGAAATTATTCATTCTCTGGACCCCCACCCACAAAAGGGATTCAAATGGAAAAAAAAAAAACATTTCAAACATTTTTAACATTAATAAATTTTGGACATTTTGGTTTGCAAATGTCCTTAAACATCTGCCGTTCCCTCTTATTCAGTTGAACTATACATTTTCATCTGTACCGTTGATGCAGGATTGCATAACAGCAGGCCATCCTCCACCTTCGGTTTTTTATAAGTGCCGGCGCATTTATTAGAAACCGAAAGTCCTTTCACTTCCTGTTAAAAATTCCCCTAGTTTGGTCACTGGACTTTTTGCTCATTCTTAAGATGACCCCCAAGTTTACACAGCCTCATGCTGTCATTAGCTTGGACATCTCTGCAAATTAAACACAGTGACTTGAGCATCATCAGGATCAATGAAGGAAAATCCTAACTTGATTAGTTGACTCTGTAGCAGTGATACTCAACTGTGGCTCTTTTGTGATTATTTGTGGCTCTTCTTGTCTTAATTTTGAATATTTTTCCCCCAGAAAACCTTAAAAAGGGGAACTTTTTTGCCATTTTCACAATTTTTTGCACTTTTCACCCTTCTTCCAAAAAAAAACTGTTTTTCATAGTTTTTGGCCATTTTACAACTTCTTTTTGCCACTTTCCCCTCATGTTTTCCATTTTTTTTCCAATTTTTCCCTGTTTTTACCTTTTTTGCCCATTTAAGCTACCTTTTATCATTAAATATCCTCTTTTTTTTTATTTTTTCACACTTTTGCAACGTATTTTGCCACTTTTCTCAATTTTTGTCACTTTTATCCCAATTTTGCCCTTTTTTTTACAATTTTTTTGCCACTCTTATCCCTTTTTTTCCATTTTTTCCATTTTTTGCCAGTTTTCACCCATTTAAGCTACCCTTTGACATTAAATACAACTTATTTCCTTTGTTCCCAATTTTTGCCTCTTCTTTATGCCATTTTTTTTTTAATTTTTGCCATTTTCACAATTTTTTTTGCCACTTTTTGCCCATTTAAGCTACCTTTTGTCATTACATACACCTTGTTTCTTATTTTTTTGCCCTTTTTTGCCACTCTTGAAGGATTTTTTCCCATTTTATTCACTTTTCACTCATTTTTTTGTCACTTCTCACCCATTTCTGCTACTTTCTCCCCATTTTTGCCCTTTCACCCATCTTTTGCTGCTTTTTGACCATTTTTGCCACCTTTAACCTATTTTTATTGCTACTTCAAGCTGTTTTTGCAACTTTTCACCACTTGAATTGTGGCTCTTGCAAAGGTATTTTTTTTTTAAAAATTGGCTCTTTGGTTGAGCAGGGTTGAGTAACACTGCTCTATATCACAGTCCCTATAGTAAATATAAGTCTATCCATTTAGCTCCATGCACAGCAGAAGTTAGCAAAGCAAATCACCTTTTTCTGGTTTATGGTTCCGCGTCTCCCCTGAAGTTCTGTGGCACCCCCCAGGGGAGGCCCGCCTCACACTTTGAAAACCACTGCTCTGTGTGTTTCTGCTGTCTGTGTTGAGGCGGCACAGGCACAGGCAGGCTACGGGTTGCAGTGCAAAACAGGACGTGGAGTTTCTCTAAAGCAGACGTTCTCTCAGTGAGAAAGCAGAAGGATTACAGGGTAGCAGTAAAAGTGTGGTGGGGAGTTTCATTAGTTTAATCATGCTATTGAGGATTAGATTTGACAAAGTGAGGGGGTCCAAATGGGTGATTTTTTTTAAAGTGTACAGTGGGTCTGACAGCCATGTTTGGGTCAATGTTGAACTTTCAGCTTTTCTAATTAGATTTATTATGTGATCTTACCTGTTTGGAAAGGTGTGTAGTGGGCCTGTATCTCCGCATTGTTCTCCTCGTTAACAGACTGGCAGGTGAATTTCCTGTTGTAGACTCTCTGACACGTCACATTCAGGTCAGAGAAACAGTCTGCATCTCTGGAACTCTCTGTAACACCGTCAGTAATCACAGCTCCTGTCTCATTCACCCAGCGGAGACTGTTTGGTTGACAGGAACTCAAACCTCTGTATCTCAGCAGAGAACACTCTAATCTGGGTTTATTGGGGCTCCTTGGATCAGAGTCAGTCAGTGTCAGAAAGACTGAAAGAAAAAGATCAAAATTTACTTGGAAAATCTCTGACATCTGCTGGAATGTTTGTGACACCCAAACAAGACCCTGATAAGTTTCTACTTTTTATTTATTTCACCAAACAATCATGACTAGAGTGATATAAGGTCTGATAATAGTTCTGGTGATAAACCAAAACCAGCAGATGGAAGATTGGACACAATGCAATCTTTTGTTCCATAAAAATCAATTATGATAATCATGGAAATGAGACTTACCTGTAAAAAGACTAAGATACACATTTATATCATAAGGATCAGAACCATTCTGTCGACACATGTAGAGACCAACATCCTCAGCAGTGACACGTTTAATGACCAAAGACACAAAGAGAAGAAGAAGTGTCAGAAATGAACCTCACATCAAACTTCACAGAATCTCTCTGGACATTAACATCTGATCTCTGAAGAGCTGACAAAGATGAAAATAAATCTACAGATTAGGTGGATAATGTCTTTACCCAATAATTCCACATACTCTGCTGTGTTCATGCGTGCTGTATTTTTGCTCTAACTGATGGTGGAACTCTGACTGATTTTTAAGCTGTGGCTCGTGCAACCTGTGTTGTATTAGGGGGTGAAAAATTATAACCCCAATTCCAAAAAAGTTGGGATGCTGTGTACAATTTAAATAAAACAGAAGTCACTGATAGTCAAATCTCATAAACCCATACTTTAAACACGACACTGCTGCTCATCCCACAAATGCATGTTCCTTACAAATGTGGCACCATTAAAAGAAAGGGAAATAAACAGGCTTTTCGATAGTATAATATTTATAGCCAAGCAGCATTGCTACAACAAAGAAACAATCTATTAAACACTGATTTCCTTACTTGTTGTGCTAAGTTAAGATAAATTAGGTCAGAAGATTTTGGCTTCTTCTAATATTTATTCCCAGATATTTAAATCTCTCAGTGGAAATTCTAAAGGATAGGTTATTAAGCTGTTTGAGGTCAAGGCCATCAGAAAGGGGCAAAAGAATTCTTTTATCCCAGTTAATCCTAAACCCTGAGAGCTGTCTAAACTTCTGTTTTAAATCAAGAAGGTGGTGAGAGGGATGTCTTTACATGGGACAGAGTCAATAATTACACCACTACAGACCTATGGTGGCGACAAATGAGCTTAATGATATTCCAGAAATCTTGGGACATGTAAAAGAGATTTATAGAAATAATACAATACAAAAAGTAGAAACTGCTAGAAGTTCCAAAGCAAGAGTGAGAAACTAAAACCCTTAATGACACTCTAGAACATTTACTCTAACAACTAAGACTTAAACTAAATTTAAAATAGCTGACAAAATGAACCCTCCCATATTTTAAAACACTATGCATTCATCCATTTTCTACACCACTTATCCCATTCAGGTTCACAGGGGGCTGGAGCCTATCCCAGCTGTCACTGGGCAAGAACTGGGGTACATCTTGGACTCGACGGGTCACAAGTTAGTAACAGAGCTGACATGCAGAGACAAACAACCAGGCACTCTCACACTCACACCTACAACCAATTTAGAGTCACTAATTAGCCTAACAAGCATTTTTTTTGGTGGTGGGAGGAAGCCAGAGTGCCAGAGAGAACCCACACATTCATGGGTGGAGAACCAGGAACCTTCATGCTGTGAGGCAACAGCCTTAACCCTTTACTGCTCTGCAGCCCGTCAATACAATAATCCTCTAAACATGTAAGAGCTTTGACAGCAGAAGAACAAACCTTTAGTTCTGCTCATATTAGACCTCAGACATGACTGACCACTAACTCCTGCTAGCTCAGCTGATTTTACATGTTTATATTATAAACACAATCATCAGCATACATTTGCACATCTATACCATGACAAACATTTAACATATGTAAGATAAATAATAAAAAAGAGTAGTTATCCCCAAACTGGAGCACAAAAATGAAGATCAATAAACTTTAGAAGGTTGTGCAATTTCCTTTAATGTTAGTTCATTAGTTCATCTCTTTTTTCTAATTTGATGTTTTATGGAGGAGTGTTCTCTCCTCTCCAAGTCTGATGTCTGTAATAACAACAACATGCAGAGCATCTCTGTCAGCCTGTTTGAGGCTTTAACACAAGCTGTGAGCTGCAACGGATCAACACAACAGCAACTCATTAAAATCAGCCTAAACGTCTGTCCAAAGGTGTGTTCTACCTGATGATTCTAGTGTGGGGGAGAGACATGCAGTAAAGGGCCTCAGGCCAGATTTGATCCCAGGCTGTCCATGTACATGGGGCTCGCCTTAAACCACTAGACCATCTACTCCTCTATACACTCTACTTCTAACAAATCCTTTAGAATAAGTCTGTAGTTCTTATTCTGCCTGAGTGTTTTTATTGTGAAAGTCAACGACACTTGAATGAGAGGCATTTTCTCATTTGTTCTCTCACACTTCACACACATACATCCCTCAAACAGACCAAATGATGTGTCAGGAATGTGCCATGTGACCTAGCAGATATTAGGACTCAAACACAGAGTTGTTGTAGTTGTAGCTAATAATACAGGAGCTGTATTCACTCTGAGGCATCAACTATAGTCTATCCCAAACAGATTTACCATGACACTTTGGAGTTTCATTACCAGATTTGCTGGAGGCTCTAACACTGCCAGACATCCACCAGACTGTTAATAATGAGTGTACGCCCCCTGCAGGACATCTGAGGTAAAAGTCACTGCTATTTCTAACAAGGAAGAGAGAGAGAGAGAGAGAGAGAGAGAGGTGCTGCTACCACTCTGAATCATCAAACAACCCTCTAAATCAGTGCTTCCCAAAGTCTGAGGGCTCCAGAGGTACTGCAGGTCATAAGAGGACATTTGCTGCAAATAAGATATATAAACCTATTATTAAAAATTGAAATAATGTTTAAAATATAATACACTTACTAAATGGTGCATAATCAACCTTTTATTTTGTTTGATGTGCAAACCGGTGTCATGGGTTAACTGGTGTTGGATTAACTGGTGACACTGTTAAATATTCTACTGTGGCACATCACAATTAGAAGAAATGATCAGTGCCTTTGGAGACATCACGGTTTCTCAGAAAGCATTTGTAGGGTCACAGTGTTTAAAGAGATAAATTTTAAAGAAGAAAATAAAGGTGACTTTGCAGATGCCTGATCAAACATAAACACTATGGTCTATGTCTATGTGGACTTTGTGACTCTGCAGAGGCTTTCCTATCAACAATGTCTCTGAAAGTGTTTCTCTGTATATGAAGTCAATGATGGAGGTAAATACTTTGATAGTCATGTTTTGGTTGTCTGAGGGTTTTGGTGGACCCCTGAAGATTTGCAGGTTTCACTGAGGGCCACAGCATGCTGAAGTCTGGGAAAGGCTGCTCTGAATGATTGAAGAGATCTGAGACACTCAGAGGGATTGTTAATAAAAGCCTTTATTTCATCAGGACTACAGACTCATACAAACATGACATGTTTCAGGCCTTCAGTAGGGTAAGTACAAAATGACCACCAAGCTGCTTCCTTTAAGGATTCACATCAGGTCACATGATCACTGGTAGTCACATGATGAGCTAAATAGTAACAGTTTTGAAACTGTTATTGTACAGAAGTGTACAGTCTTCCTTCCAGAGGAAAAGACAAAGATAATGCTGACTCTGTCAGTCATCTTCCACTTTCAGAGACACCTAATGGTCCATCATCTGATGAAATGGTGCTAATGTTAGATGTGTGTAAATGTAAATGTACTTTATTTATATAGCCCTTTACAACACCCCACAGGTGACCAAAGTGCTTTACAAAAAATCAAATAGCATTAAAAACACAGCACAAGTCAATTCCATAAAAATAAAAATAACATTTATAAATACAGAATAAAAGGATAAAACACTCACAGCACTACTAGGTAGCTATTAAAAGCCATCCTGAATAAATAATTGTTAATAAATAAGTCTCAAATCTTTTGATTTGAAGAGGCTCAAGCCAGAGGTAATACGCATATCAGAGGGGAGATTATTCCAGAGCCTGGGTGCAGCAACTGAAAAGGTTCGGTCACCCCAGTGTTTGTAGATCAGGAGCAAAGCCCACTAATGACATCAGACCAGCTGTAAACAACAAAAGATCCAAAACTCTGGAGGGTACGTGAGTTTATTTTGAGAGGCTGGCAGAATAACCTGGACAGACTTTCTGCCTTACAGAGACAGTATGACCTGAGTGTTCAGGATGGATGTGTGCTGTGGGGGGCCGTCATTGTCCCACCAGAGACAGGACGAGTATCTTTGATGGAGCAGCTGCATTAAGCGCATCCTGGGATGAGCCGCATGGCCTCAAATGTACAGCCACATGGAAAACAAGGTAAAGTCATGCAGCACACGCCAGGAGCACAGAGAGGCTCCACTATGTGCACTACTTTGGAGTGGCCTGAGAAGACTTGGAGAAGACTCCACATTGATTATTGAGGATCTTTTCTGGGTAAAATGTTCTTGGTAACTGTTGATGCACACTCAAAGTGGCTGTAGGTAAACCCAGTGAGCTCTGCTACATCAGAAATGACTGTAAACCACCTTAGAATCAGTTTCAACACACATGGCACACCAGAGACGATCGTGTCTGACAATGCCCAGTGTTTTGTCAGTGAACAAATGAAAGAGTTTATAACAACACATGGAATCAGACACAGCGGTTCCTGATCATCCTTCATCTAACGGCCTAGGTGAGAGAGCGGTACAGACTTTCAAAGAGCTCATGAAAAAGGGAACAAGAGACATCAGTAGAAAATTCAGTCCCTTCCACCTATACCACAGCCAGCCACAAGGGGGCGAATGAGATATTTTAGCCACATATTTCTAGGGCTGTCATGTTGTTCATCACTGGGTTTGAGTTAAATATGTCTAATCCTGATTGGTGAAAAACACAGGCAGTAAACAGCTCTTTTGTTTTTGATATCCAGGCAGGGAAATTGGTAGGTTGACACCGTAATCAACAGTTCTAATCAAGAATGGACTGATGAGTGTGTTTATCATGCTTCTTATTTACTAGTAATGGCTGACAGGTGGATTTTTGTGAAACTGCTCAAATATCAAACAAATCTAAAATGTTTTAATCTAAGTTAATTTTAGGGTTCCTTTAGGAATGTTTGAAAATGAAAAGACACTGTAAATACCATTACACATTTTCCTCACATTTTCTGAATTCAATAATCTTCTGGGGGCCAGAAGGGAAGCTGTGACTTTCTCTTGACTTAATCTTGATCTGGAAGTTGTTGCAGTTCGATGGAAGCAGCACCAATGCTTCATCATTTTCATAGTCGGCTTCAATGACATCCTCATGCATCTGTGAAATACAACACAACACATGAGATTCAAAACAACAAGAGTCAACAGAGCAAACTCTGCAGAGTCCATCGTCTCAGAGGTTTCATCAGTCAGAAGAAGTGTCACACATCGTAGGAGTTAGTTTAAACTCACGCTGGTTTCTTTACGCCGTGGTTTGATGTTACCTGGAAGTAAATAGCAGCATTAATGTTTTACATATGATTAGTTTGAACTATTTCTGCCACATTGATGGTGTTTTTTTCCTCACCTCTGAGGTTGAAGACCAAAACAGTGCTCATGATCATCAAAACAAGAGCTGAAATACGCAGAACCAGCATGATGGAGCTCAGAGGAGACCAGTCTGTTGAAGTTTTATGAGAAAAAGAAACATTCATAAGTGAATAACTGTAACTGAACATGTAAGAATATCTGTTAGTTAAGAAGGCTCTGATTGAATTATTAACCCTGGCATTCTGGTCACCACAGTGGCAGCTCTTTAGAAAACATCTTCTACCCTACACTTCTATCTCATTCACCCAGAGGAGACGGTATGGTGGACAAAGACGAAGATCTCTGAATCTGAACAGAGAACACTCTAACTGGAGTTCATTGTTGCTCGTTGGATCAGAGTCTGTCGGTTTTGGAGAGACTGAATGAAAAAGATCAAAATCTCAGTTTAAAAATATTTGACATCTGCTGGAAGTTAGAGACTCTCAAACACGACTGACAAGTTAGTACTTGTCTTTGTCTGGTTTTAGCCAAACATCATGTCTCAAGTGGTAAAACCCTAATTCCATAAAGTTGGAGTGTTGTGTTAAATATACATAAAAACAGAATGCAGTGACTGTTAAATCTCATAAACCCATATTTTATTCACAAACATACATAATGTAGCGGAATCAAAGGCCTGAATCTGCTGCTGCCCCACAAAACTATCTTAAAACCTACATCTGGAAGATCGCATCAGGAATTGTGCTGGTGGTGGTGGTGGTGGTGGTGTGGGGGGGGGGGGGGGGTCTTTCTACCATGCCTGTAAATCGTCTATCTTTGCTTAGGAACCAAGTTCCTGCCAAAAGAGTTTCTCAGACATTATGACGCTGGACCTGACACTTCTGAGGAATTACGGGTCCCAGAGAGATCAACACCTTCAAATTGGAAATATTCCGATTGGTTAACCCCAGAAAGACCCTTCCAGCCTAAATCTCTTCCTTACCAAAGCAGTAAAACTTTACAGCTTCTTGAACTGTGTATCATAAATCCAGGACATCTATCCTCTTAAAGGCCGTCCTGCCTCTAAACAACGAACCAGAAGAGGACCGTAAATAGTTCTCTGTCAGACTGAGATTGTATGAACTGGGAAGCCTTATAACCAAGTTAAACATCATGTTTTCAACAGGAAATGTTTATATTCTTTTGATTTTGCTCACAAGGAACACAATGGCCCAGAAATTAATTTTGGACTTTAATGTCAAAGCTGAGGTCTCCAACCCAAACGTCTTTAATGGAACCACACTGCCCCCTTGTGGTCACACACATACTGTTACAGAACGGATCCCTGTTTGTTTATACTCAGCTGTGTATAATCAACAATTGTCTTTTCCTTTATTCTCAAACCATCCACTCTCCATCAAACTAGGTTAGCATTACTTCTTTATTATCACATTTAGTCATTTTATGTTCATTTACTCACATCATATTCATATCACCACCTGATTTATGCTTGTGCTTCTGTGATTCAATCACAGAAGCACAAGGACTCATTATTTAAGATATGAGACTGATTCATCATTAATAGTTTTGTTAATTATTTAAAAGTTTTGATTAATTAATAATTACAATATTTAATTGCTTATTAAATAACCAATCCACATAAGCAGTGGTGCCCTATTCTTCTTTAAGGTTTATCGCTAATATTTATATATTATCACTGTTTAAAACTACAATAACATATCAGATGTTGACACTCAGACATGTTACCATTTCATGAAATATATTAGCTCATTTTGAATTTGATGGCAGCAACACATCTCAAAAAAAGTAGGGACAGGGCATTAAAAGACTTAAAAAGTAAATGGTTCTGATATGAAACAGCAAGAGGCAACGATTTAGGTTAACTGGCAACAGGTCAGTAACACGACTGGGTATAAAAGGAGCATTTTACATTGGCAGAGTCTCTCAGGAGTGAAGAGGGGCAGGGGATCACTAATCATCAAAATTGTGGAAAAAAAAAGAGCGTGAAGACTTTAAATATCCCAGCATACTGCCCATAACATCGTCAAAAGATTCAGACAATCTGGAGAAATCTCTGTGAGCAAGGGACAAGAGTGAAGGCCAGTGCTGGATGCTCATGATCTTGGGGCCCTCAGGGGCCACTGCATTAAAAACAGTCATGATTCTGTACAGGAAATCACTCCATAGGCTCAGAAACACTTCCAGAAATTCTTGTCTGTCTTCTCTGGGGCAAAGCTCATTAAAATGGACTGAAGCAAAATGGAAAACTATTCTGCAGTCCCATGAATCAAAAATTGACTTTCTTTTTGGAAACCACAGACGTCATGTCCTGTGAACTACAGAAGAGAGGGACTATCCAGCTTGTTATCAGAGCTCAGTTCTAAATCCAGCATCTCTGATGGTCTGGGGTTACATTAGTGCCTATGGCGTGGACAGCTTAGACATCTGGAAAGGAACTATCAATGCTGAAAAGTAGAGAGAAGTTTTAGAGCAACATATGCTCCCATCAAGACAACATCTAAATCAAGAAAGGCCTTGACTGTTTCAGCAAGCCAATGCTAAACCACATACCACATCCATCACAACAGCATGGCTTCACAGAAGGGGTGTCCGGGTGCTAAACTGGTCTGCCTGTTGTCCAGACCTTTCACCAATAGAAAACATTTGGAGCATTATAAAATAAACAAACTCAGCAAAGAACACCAAAGATCCTATATTAGACAGGAATGGGACAACATTCCTCTCCAAAAACTCCAGCAACTAGTGTTCTTACTTCCCAGATGTTTACAGACTGCTGTTAAAGGAAGAGGGTATGCTACACTATGGTAAACATGGCCCTGTCCTTACTTTTTTGAGATGTGCTACTGTCATCAAATTCAAAATGAGCTAATATTTTCCCTGAAATGGTAAAATATCTCAGTTTTAACATCTGATGTGTTGTTTATGTTTTGTGAATCAAATATGGGTTTATGAGATTTGAAAATCACTGCATTCTGTTTTCATTTACAATTTAAACAGCGCCCCAACTTTTTTTGGAATTAGGGTTGTAATAAGATCCATGAGATACTAATGGTAATCTAAAGAGCCACTGCTGATTTTCATAAGTGGGTCATGTTGAGTCTCCCTCCTTACCTGGACCCTTGATGCTGTCACACAGGTTGTCAGTGAAACTGGTGATGATGTCCAGCAGAGAGCCAGAGTCATTGACGTAGTACACGTGAGTGTCATGTGGGTCAGAGGCGATGGACTTCAACTCCTTCAGATCAGCATCACCCACACCTGAGAGAAAACTATGGTTTGTAAGTTGAGAAACAAACATTATGCTATCTACCTAAAGACTACCAGAAGAAATTTGATGACCAAATTCTAACATACAAATGAACAAACTGTTTAAAGTAAAGCCTTCCCAATATCTCATTATTAACCAAAGATCTATTTACAATAGAACAAACAACACAAGCCTTTGTGAAGATTTCTCTTGTGTTCAGTAAAGTCCACACTGTGCAGTTTCAGAGAAGCTCTGTGGTTCTTCTAGAACCTTCTGTTTCACCATGTGGAGGTTGTAATCCTGTCAGCTGAAATACGTCAGTTTAACTTTGAACTCATGACGGTGAAGTGAAGACCAACAGCCTGTGAGTCATGCTGCCACCTCCACTGGCCACCTTAGACTCTTTTTCACCAAAAGTCCCAGGAACTTTTAGTTCCAAGAACTTTACCCCAAACAACTTAATGGTTTGGTAAGGGTCATGTTTCCTCATGTCTGTTTGTAAAGCACTTTGTGCTACATTATTTTGTTTGAAAAATGCTAAATAAAGTTTTATTGATTGATTTTTAACTCAGTGTGTTTGGTACCTTAAGTGAATTCTCTTAACTATGATGACAAACACTCATTAAAAAATCTCACCGATGGTGTACAGCTCAATGCCATTATCCCTCAGGTTTTGTGACGGCATGATAACGTCGTCCTGGGACTCTCCATCCGTAAAGAGGATGCCAATTTTTCGTGAGTCCTCTCGCATCCCAACGTTGGGTTGGAAGTTATTCTCCAGGATGTGTGTCAGAGCCCGTCCTGTAAGAGAGGAGGTCAGAGGTTTACTCAGACGGTCAACTCTTTTCTGTTCTTTTAATTATTATTTTTATACAAATACAACCCAACTGCTATGAACAACCAACAAAGAAGAGGAAGAAGCAGACACAACAGAAAAGTTAGTTTCAGTTAGCTTCCTCTCTCTGTTCTCCACTTCTCTGTGCTGTTTTTTAAAAGTCTCTGGATGTGAAAGTAGAGAGGGTCTAAAAATTACAGATACAAATACACACCTCCCTGAACGTGGTCAACCAGGGCGCCCCGCTGGACCCAGACATGATAGGGGAGCTTGACAGCAAGCATCTGGTGGTGGGACTTCCCAGTTACACCAAAAGTTCCATAAATAAAAATTTGTGTACTGTAGACTGTGCACTGGAGTTTGTCTGAATGATTTGACTTCTACATTTGTTTCTGTGGTATTTAAACTTATACTGATATTGATTTTTATTAGAATCAGATCAGGATTTAAAAATATGGTATCCTGATAAAACTAGATTGATCATGTGATCCCACAATGCCCCTCATACCTCTGTAGGCGCCTAATGGCTGAAGCTTGTTAACATCATTCAGCAGGGATTCCTTGGTTCTGTGGGTGCCCACGTGCCACTGGGTCACTGGGTTATAATTGCTATGAATCAGACCTGTAGAAAAGACACAGTGAGGGGTAAAAACCACAGGAACTAAAAAGTGACACTGATGCACCAACATAGAGAAAACCTGTTTCAGCCATAGCACAGTTTTCAAAAAACAGTATTAAACAGTCAAAACTATGGATGAAAAAGGTGAAGATCATGTGATCTCATCTGTTCTACGGCTAAAACAGGAATGTTGAGACCAGTTTGGTCTGACTAAGGTGAAAGTTTTACCGATCTGAACTCTGTCAGGGCCGATGTCAAACATTCCAACTATGTCAGCGATGAAGCGACGAATGGTTCTGAAGTCTTTAGAGGAGATACTCCCAGAATCGTCCACCAGCAGCACGATGTCGGCTTTAGCAGTTGTCTTACACCGAGTTCCTGTAGAGACGATGAGGAGTGAGAAACTCAGCTGGTACACCACAGACTGCTGACTCGAGCTTACCCATGGTTATTAAGATGGAGACTCAGAAACATTCACCAGTCTGAGGAAGAACACGTTGGTTACAAACATCACTTTTTGCAAATAAATGCTTGAAAAACGGGAGCTTCCTTCCAGACCACTTAGTTTTCTCTCTGCTTTTCTTTAGAATCTATTTACTGATGCGCATCTTATTTTATTTTTTTAGCTTACAGAAACTCTTGCAACACTCTGTGTTGACTCTAAATCATAACATCAGAGATGAGGAGAGCATCTCTCTGGAGTCTGAACCGAGCCGCTGCAGCTCAAATCAAGCCATCATCTGAAATGCACAGCTGATGGATGAGACAGGAGTGTTAACAGGATGAAGTTTCTCAGTAAAAACAAAAAAAATACATGTAATCATTTCCTGGAAGCAGATAAATGTGGTAAAGGGAAATGAAAAAAATGGCTCTTGTTTTTCCTGCAGGGTGTGTGGTGCTACAGGTGCATCTCAAAAAATTAGAATATCATGAAAAAGTTCTTTTCTGAAAGTGAAACCCATGTCATATAGACTTCTTACACATAGAGTGAAATATTTCAAGCTTTTATTTCTTGAAATGTCGATGATTATGACTTACAGATAAGAAAACCCAAATTCAGCGTCTCAAAAAATTAGAATATTACATAAGATCAATAAAATAGGATGTTTTACACAGAAATGTCAGGCTTCTGGAAAGTATGTTCATTTCTGTGCACTCAATACTTGGTCAGGCCTCCTTTTGCGTGAATTACTGCATCAATGCGGTTTGGCATGGAGGCGATCAGCCTGTGGCACTGCTCAGGTGTAATGGAAGCCCAGGTTGCTTTGATAGCGGCCTTCAGGTCATCTGCATTGTTGGGTCTGGTGTCTCTCATTTTCCTCTTGACAATACCCCATAGATTCTCTATGGGGTTCAGGTCAGGCCAGTTTGCTGGCCAATCAAGCACAGTAACACCATGGTCATTGAACCAGCTTTTGGTACCTTTGGCAGTGTGAGCAGGTGCAGTGAAGGAAGCATGAAGTGCTCTAAAATGTCCTGGTAGATGGCTGCGTTGACTGTGTACTTCAGAAAACACAGTGGACCAACACCAGCAGATGCCATGGCAGCCCAAATCATCACTGACTGTGGAAACTTCACACTGACTTCAAGCAATGTGGATTCTGTGCCTCTCCACTCTTCCTCTAGACTCTGGGACCTAGAAGAGTGGAGAGGCACAGAATCCACGTTTCTGTGTTGTTTCATACACATACATGTTTTATCAAGTTTTCCAGCCACTTAAGGTGTCGCCGTCAGCTTGTACGTAAACTACGCCTACGTCATCAGCTTGTCAAGGGAACAGGGACCCTTTAGTTTGTACATCTCATTTAAAGACTATTAAGTAACATCTGCTGCATTGGCAAATCCTTTCGATGGTCCCAACTCAGGCTTTTTTTATATTTTCAAATTAGATGATGAGGGATTATGGCAGCGTTACTCAACCCTGCTAAACCAAAGAGCCAAATTGTTGAAAAAGGCTTTTGCAAAAGCCACAATCTAAACGGTGAAAAGTGGCAAAATGGGTTAAATTGGCAATAAGAGGTGGAAAATGGTCAAAAATTAGCAATACAGTGGCAAAAAATGGATGTAAAGGGGGAAATAAAGGTATACCATGGACAAAACTGGGGGAAAAGTCACAAAAAAATGAGTTCCATATAGTCAAAAATGTGGCAAAAAATAAAGTTTAAAGTGAGTAAAATGGGCGAAAGGTGAAACGGGGGGAAAGTGGCATTTACTGGCAAAAGCATCTTAAACTGGTGAAAAGTGGCAAAAAATGGGGGGAAACTGCAAAAAACCAGGATGAAAGTAGCTAAAACTGATGAAAAAGGAGAAAAACAGGGAAAAAGTGGCAAAAAATGAGTGAAAAGTGGCTAAAAGAAGTGGTAAAAATGGACTGAAAGCAGCAGAAATGGATTAAAAGTGAAAAAAAAAAGGATAAAAAATGCAAATAAGGGCAATGGAAATATACAGAGAAAAAATAAAGGTGGACAATTCAGTTTTACCATTAATACCTACTGTATAAGTGTGGGAAACAAACTGATTAATGTGACCTGCAATGGATACTTTCTGAGGTCAAAGTCTCTATTTTTAGGGTTTCTGGGGAAAAATATTTCAAATGAAGACATTCAGGAGCCACAAATCATCACAAAAGAGCCACATGTTGACTATCACTGGATTATGGTTATAAATTAAACAAATGCACTTGCTGAGATTGCAGTTTTTCAGTGTTTTGATGAGATTTATCAGATTTATTAAGAAGGGGGTGATTATTGACTTGCTCCTCTTGCTATTGCATCTCTGCTTGCAAACAGAAAGGGTCTTCGTTGTTAAGATCTTCCCCAATCACCAGTGAGACCAGCAGTTTCAAAGGACGGGTACTAATGGAGACTAAGCACAAATCAAGACTTACTGCTAAGAAGATTTAGGTAGACACTGACATCTTGGTGACCTCTCTGTCGACACATGAAGCGACCAGCATCCTCAGCAGTGACATTTTTAATGGCCAAAGAACAGTCGATGCCCAAACTCATCCGATCAGCTCTGGGTGACGTCTGATCAATCTCTCCTCTCTGTGCCTCAGAAGAGCTCCCTGATGAATCTCTGTTATAAAACCAGGAAACATCGGAGCATTGTTGAGGTTGATTCTGACTGCCACAGGGCAGGGTGACATCTTTATCAGGTTGGGAGTAGAGATCAATCTCTTTTTGACTGTTGCCCACTGAAATGACAAGAAGAAAACATGAAAGTAGATCTGTGGAAAAAAAGGAAATTAAACTGCTGCCTAACTTTTAGAGGTTCATAAGATCATTAAAGCTGATCAACAAGGCCAAGATAATTGTATACGCAGCAGTAATATTTACAGGTAGCCTAAATTATGACACCTGTTTGAAATAGAAATCAGCTTTACCTTCAAACAGGAGTCCAACAACAAAGATGACTTCCAGTAGAGCCATTCTGTGTTCATTCTCTGTCGGCACTGAAACGTTTTCTGACTCTTTATAATCATGAAAGTCACACAAGTGGAGCAGCTTCCTCTTTGTGGTTGAATTAGTATGAAAATAACTTGAGGATCAGCCTTTCCTCCCAGCCAGCTTATCACAAGTCCCACATACTCAGACTTACATTACTTCATTTCCTTTTACGTACGCAGACTTCACATGCACTCCTACAGACCCAGACAGATACCAACACCACAAAGAGCAGTTTGATGGTTAAAAAAATAACAAGGAAACTGAGCTTAAGAGCATTAAACATCCTTGTTTAACACCAATCTTCATCAGGATCGATTATAAAGAACTTATGCAGAGGTTTAAATACATGGTTATATATTTAAAGCGGCTAAACAAAGATCAGACCAGCTTTACAGATGGATTTTTAGGCTTCAGAACATCTTTAATTTTTCTTTGTGGGATATGAAGTTTTTGTGTTGTATATTCAAGTTGGTGATTCTGGTGAATACGTGGGGGGATGGTTTATACCAGTTGATGATCAGCAGTGGGAAGGTTTTAAAGGGAGTCATTCTGTGTTGAACTGTCTTTGATGGTGTTCTAAAATAAATGAGAAGTATTTGCACACGTGTTTTCCACCTCCTGCTCCTTCATTGCCTCAGCCACTCGAGCCAGCTGCCAGACAGTCTAGGATCACAGGGTGTTGCACACGGTGGCCTGGAAGGTCAAACAGCCTCCTAAAAGTCAGACACATTCCAACTGAAACAAAAAGACTGCAATAAGACAAAATACTGTCCAAGAATTTAAAAAAAGAACAATTTATGAACGGCAAACACAGAAACCTTGCTTGGAACAGTCACCACAGCAGCTTTTATTTGTTTGGTAAAAATTCTAAATAAAAGTAAAGTACGTTCACATAAAGCAGCATGTTCTGTTCACTTTAAAACACTTTTTGATGAGTTGAATTTTTGTTTATTTAAGTTTGACACTTGGAACCAAAGGGTACAGCGGTCAAGAAAGATCACAACAATTGCAAATGCCACAACAACAGCATAAAGGCACAACACAACATAAAGCCTCAACACAACAACATAAAGCTTAAACACAACAACATAAAGCTTTAACACAACAACATAAAGCCACAACATAAAGCTTTAACACAACAGCATAAAGCTTTAACACAACAACATAAAGCCACAACACAACAACATAAAGCCACAACACAACATAAAGCCACAACACAACATAAAGCCACAACACAACAACATAAAGCCACAACACAACAACATAAAGCCACAACACAACATAAAGCCACAACACAACAACATAAAGCCACAACACAACAACATAAAGCCACAACACAACAACATAAAGCCACAACACAACATAAAGCCACAACACAACAACATAAAGCCACAACACAACATAAAGCCACAACACAACCACATAAAGCCACAACACAACTACATAAAGCCACAACACAACATGAAACCACAACACAACAGCATAAAGCCACAACACAACAACATAAAGCCACAACGGAAGTGACCAGGACTCTGACTGTATAATTGGTCCAGTTACCAGGAACTCCTATTGCCGATGGACTAAGTGACTGAGGCCGAAAGTTGCATAAGTTTTAATGAATGAAGTTGAAAAAGTAAATGAAAGTAAGCTATTGTTTTGTAGCCGTGATTGATGTCACTTTCTGACTGTCATAATTCATTAATTTTGTACTTTTCAAAGTATTTGTTTGTATGGTTTACGTAAGGTGCAACCGGGTGCAATTTGTACAGCTGTAACTTGCCATCCATGTATTGGGCATTGCTTTTATTAAGCTAACATTACGAAGTTGAACACAGTCAAACAATTGTAATGTGAATTGGAACTTAGTGAGAATCATTTTCCCCCCTTACAGGTTAGGTTGCGATGTATTGTCCTTTTTGCGATGTTGGGTTCCTGAGTGATGTTGACAAACTAAGCACAAGTGAAAGTAACATCAATCACGACTACAAAACAATAGCTTACTTTAACTTACTTTTCCAACCTCATTCATTAAAACTTCTGCAACTTTCTGTGACCTTTCTGTGTGAAGACTCTAAGTGTAACTGCACTGTCATAAAAAAACAGGGATAGACTCATTTCTTGACTGCTACCCACTGCAATGACATAAAAAAAGAGGCAAACATAAAAGTAGATCTGTGGAGAAAACCTCAGGTCTATGTAAACATGAACAAAAGTGCTGCCTAGTTCTTAGAGGTTCTTTAAAGCTGACCAACGAGGCCCACTAAGCAAGACAATATATGTGCGAGTAGTAGTTCCAAGTAAATGAAAGTCACACAAATGAAGCAGTTTCCTCTTTGTGGTTGAATTAGTATGAAACAGCCTTTACTTTCTAGCCAGCTTGGCTGGACTAGGGATGACGTTGAACAGTGGAAGCAACACTTTGAGGAACTCCTAAACTCACTTCATTTCCCTGAAATGCACACAGACTTCCCACAAACACCTCCAAAGAAAAATGGTTTATGGTTAAAAATGACAAATTCGGCATAAGAGCTTTCAACTTCCTCGTTTAACACCAATCTTCAACAGAATCAATTACAAGGAATACAGAGGGTTAAATAAGTGAACGTAGATTTAAACAGTGATCTTTTAAGATTTTACACAACCATCTTTAGGTCATTTTTCTTTTTTTCTTTTTTCTTTTTTTTTTTTTTTTGATTGTCTGGGGGACTAACCAGTGTTAATGTCATCAACTAAAACTATGACTAAAAATGTTCGACAGCCTTTTTTCCATGACAAAAACTACAATAAGACTTACAAAAACAGATCTTTGATGACTAAAACTGACAAAAACTAAGTTTCCATCAAGATGACTAAAACTAGACTAAAATGTAATGTAGTTTTTGTTGGACATTCCAAATCTGTGACATTTCTCCAGTGTGGGTAAATCTGTCAAAAAACAATGCAGCTGAAGAGCCCAGGTCTGGCAGAGTGCAGAGAACACACTACCATGGTTTGGTACCAGATTTAAGCAAGAGAATAAATGCTTGGACTAAAACTAAAGACTAAAATGTGAGGATATTTTATGGACTAAAACTAGACTAAATTGTTTTGAGTTTTCGTCAACTATAACTAGACTAAAACTAAAAAGGATAGAAATGACTAAAATCTGACTACAACTAAAATGCATTTCATGTAATGACTAAGACTAAAATTAAAAATAGCTGCCAAAAATTAACACTGGGATTAACCTTGCAAAGAAGATGGATTCGCCGTTTTTGTGTTTCTCACTGGCGAATCCATCTTACAAAGCTCCCATCTGAACCATTTGGGCCCATTTAGAAAGTGACAGGACCAATTAGTGACGAGGGGCAGTACTTTCAGAGTCGTGACGTAAACAAGCAAAGACAAGAGGCTGGGGCAATTATGGCAGAAGAGATTAGCGTGGATGCTGCTAAAGCTTTCATCAGAACTTGACAATATTTCTTAAAAGAAGAACAAAGAACAACATTGAGTTGTCTTCTTTTCAAAAATGACAAGTCATTTACTGACATGTCTAGAGTCACCATGGTTCCTTTCTGCAGTTCTCTATGGAGTTTACACCTCGATAGCGGCTACGTCACGTGTTTTGTTGCTCTGATTGGCCCGTAAAGATGTGAAAGACAGAACGTCCATCCTATCACACTCAAAGTATTTTTTCAAAGGTTCAAATTGCAACATTGTTGCTCTTTCCTATGATTTCGTTCGCATTCACATTGCCCTTGGTTTAACTTACTCAACCATACCTCGTTGGCACTGTTGTCATGAACCAGGAGTGGCGAAGAAGAAAAGGAGACCCCCAGCCCTCTGTTCGGAGCATCAGTCTGCAGAGTAAAAGGGAGAGAGAAGTTAGGTATGTAGAGAAATGGCTCCCCAGAGAGGGCCTGCTTAATCCTCTCAAACGTTAGCTGGCACTGCTCCATCCACTGGACCGGATCTGAGGCACTCTTTCGGGTAAGGTCAGTAAGGGGGCTGGCCAGGTCCACAAAGTTTTGAATGAAACACTGGTAGTAACCTGCCAGCCCCAAAAACCGCCTCACCTCTTTTTGGATTTGGGCAGGCTGCAATCACTGCTGTCTTGTCTACCTGTGGACGCACTTGCCCACGGCCCACGCGGTGACCCAGATACCGTACCTCCCTCCGTCCAACTGCACACTTCTTCAGGTCGGGGATTAGCCTGGCCTGTCTCAGAGACTCCAGTGCTGCGCCACCTGCTGCACATGCTTAGACCAGCTTCCACTGTGGATGACGACATTATCCAAGTAGGCAGCAGCATGTAGATGCAGCGCCTTGTCCGTGAGACGCTGAAATGTGGCCGGGGCACCGAACAACCTGAACGGAAGTGTGACAAATGGGTACAAACCGTACAGAGTGGAGGAGGCCGTTTGTTTCCTTGGACTCTGGAGACAAGCGTGTCTGCCAGTAACCCTTGGTCAAATCCGATCCAAGAGTTGGTCAACCCAGGGCATTTGGATAAGCATCAAATTGTGACACATCATTCACCCTGTGGTAGTCTACACAGAAACGTATGGATCCTTCTTTCTTAACAACAAGAACAATGGGGCTACACCAGGCACTGTGAGACTCTTCTTTTACTCTCATCTCCAGCATTGCTTTCAATTCCAGCTGAAAAGTTTTTCTTTGTGTTCAGGCAGTCTGTAAGTTCGTGAAAAACTGTCATGCATGGTTTGGTCTCAATGTGGTGTTGTATGAGGTTTGTGTGTCCTAGCAAGTGTGAGAACATGTTAGTAAAACGCTGCTGCAACCTGGCAACGTCTGTTTTCTGGTACTGTGAGAGATGGTCATCACAAAGGAGCGGGTAGGCTCGTGAAATTTGGTAGCCTACCTCCGGCCCCAGCTCATCCCTTTCTTTCATCACAGTCACCAGAGAAACAGACTCCGCCTCTCTCTATGCTTTGAGGAGGTTGAGGTGGTAAATCTGTGTTGCACAACCCCTATCAGAACGCACAACCTCACAGTCAACATCACCCACTCGTTGTGTAACCGCAAAGGGTCCTTGCCACTTGGCGAGAAATTGTGAGCTGGATGAAGGAAGTAATACAAGCACTTTATCTCCCGGTGAAAACTGTCTCAGCCTCGTCCCTCTATTGTACAGGTGCTGTTGACGCACTTGGGCCCTGAGCAAATTCTCCTGTGATAGCTGCCAGAGTGAAAGGAGTTTATCTCTCAGGTCCAGGACATACTGAATTTCATTTTTGCTTGGGCTTGGACCTTCCTCCCAGTTTTCTTTGACCAGTTTCAAAACCCCCTGTGGTTTTTCCACCAAACAGCAGTTCAAAGGGAGAAAATCCCATGGAGGCCTGGGGAACCTCCCGCACTGCAAACAACAGAGGGTCTAGCCATTAATCCCAATTACTATCATTGTGAATGAACTTACGGATCATAGACTTCAAAAGTCTTATTCAGACGTTCCACAAGCCCGTCAGTTTGTGAGAGACAAGAACCAACACAAGAAAGAAAGAAACATAAGAGAATTTTAAAAAGTGAAGAGGGTGAGAATACTTTCTCAATGACCTGTAAATACAGACAACTACAGAGACAGTGTAGCAGGAATTGTGCATTACTTTGGTATTTCAGTGGGCAAAAATCACAAGCCGAACATGTAGATTTTTGTTGGGACACAGAGCTTCGAAACAGGATGGTCTGGGGTAAATCAGGTTATATGGTCTCCCTAATCCTGTTGAGCAGGGGTCATCAACTTCATTTGGACAAGGACCAGTGTTTTCCTATACAGATAGACATGATAGACATCATTTACATGAAATGGACCTCATTTTTGAGGAAAAAAAAGCAGAAACTGTTTTCAAATCTTCAGCTGTGTTTGTGTGGGTTAGTTAGTCTGTGTTGGTGTGCGCGAGTGTGTGTCTGTGGGGGTGTGTGTCTGTCTGTGTGTGTCGTGTGAGAGGAGAAATGAGAAAAATGGCTCTCATTCAAGTGCTGGCACTTTTGTTGACAATAAAGGCGAATCTCTGATAATTAGGTGGTATTTTGACGTAATCGTAACCCCCTTCCTTACCCAAACTCTCATAATACTGTGGCAATTCTCTGGTAATTATTTAACCCTAACTGCCACCCTTCAACCCCAAACCTTGCCCTTGTAATATTGTGTCTATTCTCTTCTTATTCGTTTGAATTCCTGGTTATATTGTGGCAACTCTCTGGTAATTTCGTGGCATTTAACCCTAACCCTAATATTGGGAATTTTCTGGTAATCAGGTGGTATTTTACCAGGTAATTTCTCAGTAAAAAGATGGTAATTTTCTTTATTTTGACCCTTTACATTGACGTGATTTCTTCACCTAATTACCAGAGAATTGCCAAAATAAGGAATTATTTGATAATTAATGCACTATTACCAGGTAAATAGTCTGTTATCACTAGGTCAAATGGCAATTTATTACAAAGTCATTACCACCTTATTGCCACAAAATTATCAGGTAATTAGGGCAAACTAAAATAAAGTGCTACAAGAGTCTTTAGAAAGTATTTTTATTATAAATGTAGTAAAAATATGGAGGTTACAAGGTACAAAAAGACCACCAAGTTGCTTCCTTGAAAGATTACATCAGGTCACATGATCACTGGTAGTCACATGATAAAGAAAATAGTTACACAAATCAAAAGTGTAAAGCGGTTAAATCTGCGTGTGAATCAATACAATACAATAACTTTATTAATCCTCAAGGGAAATTCAGTTGTCTGGAGTCTCATCTGTTTATGGAAGAATTATAGTCTTATTGCTGATGTTATGAAGGATCTTCTGTATCTTTCCATCCTGCATCGAAGAGAGGAGCCACCACTGTTGTTTCTCTGGTCATTTAGGTTGATATGAAGTGGATGATCCATGTTCCCCAGAATGGCCTCCACCTTCTTCATTGTGCATCTCTCTCTACCACATCCTCCAATGAGTTTAACTTGATACCAACTACAGAGCCAGCTTTTTTCACCAGTTTGTTCAGATGCCCTGCATCCTTGTGTTTTACACTGCCTCCACAGCAGACTGTAGCATAAAAACAAAACACTTGCCACCACAGACTGATAAAACATCTGCAGCATCTTACTGCAGATGTCTATTGATCGGAGTCTTCTCAGGCAAAAGAGGTGGCTCTGCCCCTTTTTGTATACATGAAGTCTATATTTTTTCAGAGTTTGTTCAGAGTAGTTTTAAAACAATGAAAGAGTAATATATTCACAATTCACAGAGCTAACATGCAGGAATGCTTTTTTGAAGTTGTTGTTAAAACTTTTGACTCCAAGATCAGCTATAGAAGAAACATACAGTCCAACATTTACAACCAAATCTGTATTGCTTAAATGTTTATATTTTGTCAGTGTCGGACATTTTCAAAGACCTGATGCTGCCATGATTGTCCTCTCTTTAAGTCAGAGCCATGGGATGTTGTAGACTGTCTGTTTTAATGGCATGTCGAAAAAAATAACCCCTGTTTGTAAACCAGAGAGGAAAAATGCTGTCAGCAGTAACGCATTAATCACAATTAATAAAGATCCATAATTGTGCTTTTTTGAAATATATTAATGCATGACTTATTTCTGTTTCAGCACACTTTGGTTAAGCCACATCAGCGTCTCAGGCAGTGTTCTGTGGCAGTTACTGACAGTTGTTGTTAGATTTAAAGCTAGCCAGGAGTTGTAGTTGAGACTGAGGTCTTCTTTTTTGTCTTTTTCTTGATGGAAATTTCCTGTTCTTTCTCTCAAACGTGTCCTGGACTGTCCATTTTCTTTGTTGCCATAAGTTTCAAGTAAGTTGCTGTCAGCTTAATTGTGAAATAACTCTACAATTCCAAGATACATCTCAAGAGTGCATCTTTCTTGCTGCCAAATGCCCTGGTTGCCTGGCAACAGAAACAAAATAGTGGAATTTTAAACTTCAACAACAACAGGAGATTAATCACAATGAAACAGAAACAGAAAATCATATTTGACTTTCTCTTGACTTAATCTTGATCTTGAAGTTGTTGCAGTTCGATGGAAGCAGCACCAAATGCTTCATCATTTTCATAGTTGGCTTCAATGACATCCTCATGCATCTGTGAAATACAACACAACACATGAGATTCAAAACAACAAGAGTCAACAGAGCAAACTCTGCAGAGTCCATCATCTCAGAGGTTTCATCAGTCAGAAGAAATGTCACACATGGTAGGAGTTAGTTTAAACTCACGCTGGTTTCTTTACGCCGTGGTTTGATGTTACCTGGAAGTAAATAGCAGCATTAATGTTTTACATATGATTAGTTTGAACTATTTCTGCCACATTGATGGTGTTTATTTCCTCACCTCTGAGGGTGAAGACCAAAACAGTGCTCACGATCATCAAAACAAGAGCTGAAATACGCAGAACCAGCATGATGGAGCTCAGAGGAGACCAGTCTGTTGAAGTTTTATGAGAAAAAGAAACATTCATAAGTGAATAATTGTAACTGAACATGTAAGGATATCTGTTAGTTAAGAAGGCTCTGATTAAATTATTAACCCTGGCATTCTGGTCACCACAGTGGCAGCTCTTTAGAAAACATCTTCTACCCTACACTTCTATCTGTCTCGTCATCTGTTTTGTTCTACAGATCTTGTTGAAGCATAAATAATGGTCCTACCTGTGAAGACAGGTGTGTAGTCGGCCTGTATCTCCACATTGTTCTCCTCATTAACAACCTGGCAGGTGAATGTCTTGTTGTGTCCGCTCTGACGAGTCACAGTCAGGTCAGAGAAACAGCCTTCATCTCTGAAAGTCTCTGTAACACCGTCAGTAATCTCAGCTCCTGTCTCATTCACCCAGAGGAGACGGTATGGTGGACAAAGACGAAGATCTCTGAATCTGAACAGAGAACACTCTAACTGGAGTTCATTGTTGCTCGTTGGATCAGAGTCTGTCGGTTTTGGAGAGACTGAAGGAAAAAGATCAAAATCTCAATTTAAAAATATTTGACATCTGAATTTAAGTTTGTGACTTCCATACATGACTCTGACAAGTCTCTTCTCATCTTTGTCCTGTTTAGCATACCAACCAGGACTGAAGTAGGACTAAGATCTGGTAATGAATGCTAATTTAGAAAGTGACCATTAGATAGAAGAGGAAGGTTAAGCCCACATATCAGATATCTGCTGGCTACACTGGAAGTCTAAAGTCTTGTCTGTCAGATGATAACTGATGTTTCTGAGGTTGAGTGCTGTGCAATACTTTAAACTGATGATAATGAAATGAGACTTACTTAAAAACAGACTGAGATACACTCTGACGCTGTAACGATCATCATAATTACGGTGACACGTGTAGAGACCAACATCCTCATCAGTGACACGTTTGATGATCAAAGAACAGTCGGAGTCCAAACTCAGCCGACCAGCTCGGAGGGACCTGGGATTAACCTTTCCTTCGTTGGCCTCAGTAAAAGCCTCTGATGAAGCTCTGCTATAAAACCAGGACATGTCAGAGCATGGGAGAGGTCCAGAGGGGGACGGAGTACCACAGGGCAGGGTGACGTCTTGTTCAGGTAGGGAGAAGTGATAGAAGTCTGTTTGACTGCTGCGTACTGGAAAGAAAGAGAGAAGAGGCTGAAAACATCAGGGGCTGAGCTCCATTTGAGTCAGAAATGATTCTGAAATATAAATCAAGAGAGCAAAATCACAAACATTTAATCCTAACATTGAAGAGTTTTAACTCTTAGGAGTCAAAGAGCCACTGTCAGGAAAAACACTCCTGCATCACTGAAGTCTACAAGTTTGTTGTAGATTTTCATAAGTGGGTCATGTTGAGTCTCCCTCCTTACCTGGACCCTTGATGCTGTCACACAGGTTGTCAGTGAGACTGGTGAAGAAGCAGATCATCAAAGTCACTGACGTAGTACACGTGAGTGTCATGTGGGTCAGAGGCGATGGACTTCAAATAATTCACATGAGCACCATCCACACCTGAGAGAAAACTGTGGTTGTACGTTGAGAAAGAAGAATTTTGACGACCAAATTCTAACATACAAATGAACAAACTGTTTAAAGTAAAGTTTTCCCAATATCTCATTATTAACCAAAGATCTATTTACAATAGAACATACACAACACAAGCATTTGTGAAGATTTCTCTTGTGTTCAGTAAAGTCCACACTGTGCAGTTTCAGAGAAGCTCTGTGGTTCTTCTAGAACCTTCTGTTTCACCATGTGGAGGCTGTAATCCTGTCAGCTGAAATACGTCAGTTTAACTTTGAACTCATGATGGTGAAGTGAAGACCAACAGCCTGTGAGTCATGCTGCCACCTCCACCGGCCACCTGAGAGACTTTTTCACCAGGAACTTCACTCCAAACCACTTAATGGTTCCCGTATCCCATTTGAAGGGCTTATCATCTAAAAGCAAGAACCTTTTAGTTATAGGAACTTCTCACCAGGAACATAATGGCTCCTGTACCCCATTCTAGGTGTTTTTCACCCAAAAGTGAAAGGAACTTTCAGTTACAGTAATTTCTCTCCAGGAATGTAATGGTTCCTCTGACCCCATTTTAGGGTGTTATCATTCAAGAGTTTCCCTTTATTTATTTGTCTTTTTGTAAATCACTTTGTGCTACATTGTTTTGTTTGAAAAATGCTAAACACAGTTTTATTGATTGATTTTCAAGTCATTATTTTTGTTACCTTAAGTATGCTTCTGACATGTTACAAAATTTTCAAACCTTGTTATATCTCTGAATTCTCTTAACTATGATGACAAACACTCAGTAAAAATTTCACCGATGGTGTACAGCTCAGTGCCGTTATCCCTCAGATTTTGTGACGGCATGTCAACGTCATCGAAGGAGTCTCCATCTGTAAAGAGGATGCCAATTTTTCGTGAGTCCTCTCGCATCCCAACCTCAGGTTTGAAGTTTTTCTCCAGGATGTGTGTCAGAGCCTGTCCTGTAAGAGAGGAGGTCAGAGGTTATTCAGTCGCTCAACTCTTTTCTGTTCTTTTAATTATTCTTTTAATACCAATACAAACCAACTGCTATGAACAACCAACGAAGAAGAGGAAGAAGCAGACACAACAGAAAGGTTAGTTTCAGTTAGCTTCTTCTCTCTGTTCCCCACCTCTCTGTACTATTTTTTTTGAAAGCCCCAGGATGTGAGAGCAGAGAGGGTCTTAAAATGAATGAATGAATGAATGAATGAAACCTTTATTGCCCCGGAGGGAATTTGTCTTGCACAAAGAGCGTATAAAAACACAAACTACAAAAGACATCAGCAACCACACAGGACAACATATAATAACATGAACAGCAAGTCATAATAAAAATAAAAATACTTGTAATAAATAATGATGTACAGCATTAAGCATTGTATGATACTATGTGAAACAGATCAAATGTCGGGTCTTTAAAGTGCAGAGTGTCAAGTTCACATTGTGTGCTCAGAGTTTATTTAACAGCTGGATGCTCCGTGGTATAAAGGATGCCTCTTTTAGTTCCCATTCTGGGCATCCTGTACCTGCGTCCTGAGTTTAAGAGTTCAAATTCAGACCAGAGGGGATGCTGTGAGTCTGCTGTGATCTTGTTGGCCAGAGTCAGTGTGTGTCACTCTGTCAAAGAAGTGATGCACTACATCTGTTCTCCTGCTATCTTTGTGCCTATTTTAACTATCTTGTCCAGTTTGCTTTTGTTTTGTAGGGACAATGCTCCTCCCCAGCACTGGATACAAAAAATTAAGACACTTTCAATAAAGCTTTGATAAAACAATTTCAACATGGTGCGTCCACATCAAAGCTCCTCAGTTTCCTTAAA